>NC_043004.1:57791910-57794410 GCF_006345805.1 Octopus sinensis | reverse complement strand
GGGTTCAGTCCTACTGCGTGGCATCTTGGTGTCTTCTGCTATAGCCCCAGGCCGACCAATGCCTTGTGAGTGGATTTGGAAGACGGAAACTGAAAGAAGCCCGTCGTATATATGTATACTAGCAGTATCGCCCGGCGTTGCTCAGGTTTGTAAGGGAAATAACTATAAAGCATTTTTAGAGAGTTATAGCCAAAAAATAGCAAAAAAATGGAAAAAAATGATGGTAAATTTTTTTTTAGTTAAAAAAGGTGGAGTTGCGTCCCCTAGACAGTTTGCGGTTTGTGTTTCTGATTCTCGACCCCATGTCGAATTTATCGATTTTTTTCAGAACTGGGGGAACTTTTCAAAATTTTCGCTGCGTTAGTTTTGAATTATGACATTGGGCTATGTGTGTGTCAAGTTTCATCAGAATCGGTTGAAAGCCGTGGTCAGGGTGAGGGTACAAGCAAACAGACACACAGAAACACGCACAGACAAACTGCCGTTTATATATAGAGAGATATAAGTGTGTGTGTGTGTGTATACGTTTGTGTGTCTGTGTTTGTCCCCCTAGTATTGCTTGACAACCGATGCTGGTGTGTTTACGTCCCCGTCACCTAGCGGTTTGGCAAAAGAAACCAATAGAATAAGTACTGGGCTTACAAAGAATAAGTCCCGGGGTCGATTTGCTCGACTAAAGGCGGTGCTTCAGCATGGCCGCAGTCAAATGACTGAAACAAGTAAAAGAGTAAAGAGACTTAATGCTTAACCAAGTTAAACAAGCAATCGATTATGTAGTTGGATTGACTAATGATAAAATAGTGAATTTGAAACGGTGCGTGTGTAAATGATATTGGTCTAATGACTCTCCCTAGACACAGCAAAATGATCGCCAGTGTTCGCAATGAAATTATTGTATATTCTCTCATTATCTGCGAAATATATGCAAATTTATTACATTACTGGTTTTATCTTATATACGTTTGACCTCTAACTTTCATTAACTCTAATGAAAATTACCTGCAGGTTACATTTCTGTAAATATATTTAGTATAAATACAAGAGCATTAAGATGTTTATCATTCATTCTTAGTATGTAATCAGTTACAATTGTGTGAGCAGTGCTACAATGAAATGTATTCCAGTCATGACCATCCCATGGATTTGTAGACACTGGATACCTAAGATTGTGTAAGGTAACCATTCCATTTTTAAGTTGTGATATGAGGCATATTAGCAACTACACAACATCACAGTTACTCTCGATTGCAGTTTTTGCGGTTGTTTAGTCTTAGACCAGCTCTGATTAAGGAAATCTATGATCAGCGCCTTTCATTCCGTGACTATCCAGTCATTTTAACGTTTTAAGACTAAGCTAGACCACATTATCCAATACATTCATATATTTCTCTAGACAGTATGGTGAAGTTTCAGATTGTTATTGATAATAGATTGAGCGACCAGATAACCCCCTCCCTTTACATTATATGGTACTTACGCTCGAAATCCTTACTTCTAAATCCTGCTATTATATGCTCTTCAGTATAGATCATTCTGCATAATTGGAGAAAAAAAAGCAAGAACGAGTTAATAGGATATTCTGAAATGTTGTCAAGTTCTAAAACTATCAAGCTTTTTAGCCAAATTCCATTCCATTATTAAAACCATGTATTATTACTTAAAATGGTTCAGAATATCATAAATATTATAATGTATCATTTTCTCATAAAAGCTACAGGATTATATTCAATATAATTAATTTGCTGTCGAGGATCACAAAGGTTGCCACGATTATATTCCATCACTAGACGCGGTCGTAAAACTACTTGCTTTTAAGTTATATTCATGATATTAGTGCAATCCACTGACAGTTAATTAAGCGTTTATCATTTGCTTATTTCACTCACACAAGACTTTGGTCACTAGTAGTTACAGTTGATGTTACATGCTGTCGGACAAGGCACCCCGCATGGTGTGGGACTGAACCAGAAACCATGTGACTACCAAGCGAACTTCTCCACTACAAATTCATTGCTGCATCTTGCGTTTTTGCGTGGATAAAATGTCAGTTGATGCTTGCTTTTCTACTCGTGGCTGTCTGAAATCAATTTTAGATGAGTGGAAACAGGACTTAAATCATACGGGCTAACGTATTCTGTTCGTGCGTCACCAGGTTAGCCCTAACTGAGAAAATCTGTGATTAAATTCAATCCACATAGGGTTATCCCGTTCATTTGAAGTATCTAGATTACAATGTGAAATGCGTTTTTTTATTATTAAGATGCAATGCATAATTTCAGTGAGATTTGATTTGTATTTCTAGCACATAAAGGCTCGCTCTTTAGCTTCCATACAACCAGTAGCAAGTGATAGTTACCATGCCCTGATCGGACCGTTATCTCCTCCCACTTAAACTATTTTTCAGCCACAGGATAAACCAAGAATTCTATGGAAAATCAAATCAGTCGGCTTGACATGGCTTCTGTTTAAAATCACCTATGCCGTTCAAAAACGAACAAAA
>NC_043004.1:57764410-57786910 GCF_006345805.1 Octopus sinensis | reverse complement strand
CTCAACTTATTTTCACAAGTCTGTACGAAACGTCTACGCTTGTTTTCATACTTCAAGGTTAGCCCAATTTCATAGGTTCTGATGATATTAAGCTTTCCGTTCATAAATTCTAGTTTACTCTATTGGCTGAAAAAAATGGAACGTGTATTATATATGCACAGACGCCAGGAAAATATTTCCCGTGTAACATATGTGGTACATAGGGCAAGTAAAAGGTTAAAGAATGCATAGTTAAAATGGGTGTCGATTGGATCTTGTGTGTGTTTGAACATAACAGCTTTTTAACTTGCCACTTAGACATGCATCTGCTTAGACATATGAACCGATAATTATTGGTACAGACTTAGATGTATCATATAGGTATTCAACTGTGAATTTGAAAGCAGATACAATTAAATATTTTCGATTTCAGTGATTGTGATTAAAATGCTCACATTTACAGAGAAGCTGATCTTAATAATTGTATTTTTTTTACCTTTCTCTATCAAAACACTTGTATGAAGATTATGGTTGCACTTTGCGGAAGTTTTGTTGGCAATGTCCTATCAATATTTCTTTTTTTCCCTTAATGTGCGTACGTTATTTATTTATTCTTTCGTGTAGATTGTTTCCTAAGTTTATCATTTAAATATATATGAGCATGTCTAGGTATCCAACTATTTGCATGAGAATATATAAAAGCAAAACATACAAATTGCACATATACATATGTATATATATACATATACATATGCATATGTAAACACACACACACACAACACATACACACACACACACACACACACACACAACACACACACACACACACACACACATATATATATATATATATAGGATCAGAAAAAAGTTCTTTTATATTCCACGGTAGGCCACCAGGGTTGCCGAGTGTGTACCAATTTATACCTTTCAGCCACAGAAACCTCTCGACTACAAACAACCACTAGCCATGCTTAAATCCCCCGCCCTAACTTACTTTATTCATACACATTCCCTTTCTGCCCTACGATCAAAAATATTTCCCCATTCTCTCTCCTCCATTTTATCTACCCTTCAATTGCCAATCCCACCATTAAATTCTGTGATTAATCTAAACTACTATATAGGTATATATATATATATATAAGATAATGGAGTCATTGAGACGCAGAGGTGTCAGGTAATGCTGAATAAGTGCTATAGACAGACCATAGTTAAGTTCCAGATTCGGTAAATTTGCGAATAAGGGGTTCAACATCGGTTCTATGTCAGCGTCTGTACATAAGAATTTATTGCGTAATCAGATAAAAAAACCAAGGCTGCGTAGATATTAAAACATTCATAGATAGAAGGTCTTACAGTTGTTTCCAGGATATTTATTAATTATATCCCTCCATGGAGACGGTGTGAGAAGTTGATTAACTCATAGTTTAGATGTGAAGGGATATAATTAATAAATATCCTGGAAACATCTGTAAGACCTTCTATCTATAGATGTTCTAATATCTACACTACCTTGGGTTTTTTATCTCATTACGCAAAAAAATTCTTACATATATATATATATGTGTGTGTGTTTGTGTGTATATATATATGTATATATATATATATATATATATATATATATATATATACATACATATATATATGTATATTATATATAATATATATGTGTGTGTGTGTGTGTGTGTATATATATATAGTGTTGTGTCTGGGGAGAATCATTTTCCTTTTGTGCCTTATACTTTAACACACTCATCGGTAAAATTTCCACTTATCTCTGATTTTTATTTTCTAAAACTTTCGTTGCGTCTTGCAACCTTTACAATTGCCAAGACTATTGAAATTTTATCGGTGAGTGTGTTAAATCATAAGGCACCAAAAGAAAAAGAATCTCCCCAGACGCAACTGAATATGCTTCAACACACGAATTCACATAAACAATCTTGCAGATCAATCGAAAGCGAAATGTATATATATATATATATATATATATATAATATATATTATATAATGGAGCAGAAACGTTGGCACGCCAGTCGAAATGCTTAGCGGTATTTCGTCTGCCGCTACGTTCTGTGTAAGTGTGTGTATGAAAATATTCTTTTGATAGAATATTTGTGCGCGTGAAAACATTGTTGGCCTCAAAATGACGCTTATAAAATCATAAAGAGAAAGAACTTTTCACTGGGTCGAAATCTTGATGTGTATGTTTAGGTTCCGGGATATAAAATGATATTAAGTGATCAATTCAGTTAATAGACAGTTTTTCTTTTGTAGTCAAAATAATAATAGAGATGCCAAAGAATGAAAGTAAAATGTCTCGTTATAAAGATGTCTCTAGAGTATTAAGTCATGAGATATTACGTTAGTTTTTCTTGTCATAAATGACATGTTAGGAGCAAACGCTCGTTGGCTGTAAAAGTAAAGTAACAGTTTAAACTGAAAATATTGTCATTTCTTTATTATTATATAATATCAAAAGTAAATTTGTGAATGAGAAGAAAGCAGGACATTACATGTTACCAAATGAATTATTCTACAGCGACCACGCTTTCACCCAATAATCTCTGGTTATTGATCATAAATAATGGCACCCTCCAAGATTACCTAATGAAAATATCGCATAGTCTGAAAAGGTCATAACATTTAAGGAATCCCAAGAGAAATTATAGCAACGTCTTGCAAAGGAAGTATTAAAAAGTCAAAGTTACTGCTATCTCACCTTCTGACCTTAATGCATTTAGAGAAGTAGAAAATTCAATTCTATTTCGAGTTGCAGAGTTCCCTTGCGAAATTCATATTTCTATAGAAAATAAACAACGATGACTTCTCCTACATAAATACGTTCATACATACATACATAATACATACGTACATACATACATACATAATACATACATACATACATGTGTGTGTGTGCGTGCGCGTGTGTGTCGAAAAGATAATTTTCTGCTACTAACATGGATATGCTGACAATTTTAAAGCGTTTTCATAGCTAATCCTTAATAATTACTGCGATAACATTTCAATTTCATGTGAGATTTCGTTTCTATCAGAATTATCATGGCACATTTATTTACTATCTATATCTATCTATCTATCTATCTATCTATCTATCTATCTATATCTATCTATCTATCTATCTATCTATCTATCTATCTATCTATCTATCAAATGTGGTAACATATGTGGTAACAAATGTGGTAACATATAACAATATTGACCAAGGTTACCGTGGTCTTTTTCGTAGGCTTTTCTTCCCACGGATAAGCCTTACTTGCTTTCCCCTTTACACCATATATCATAACACTGTGATACACGATCCCTATTCATCGTTCTTTTTTTTCCTCTTCCCCTTTTTTCCCCTTTTTTCTTCTTTTTTCATTTCTCTTTCCTTTTGTTCCTTTTCCTTTTCTTTTTTTTTCTTTTTATTCTTTTTATTTTATTCATTTTTTTTTCCTTTTCTTCCCTTTTACGATCCCTCTTGATCGAAAACCTACGCCACCCCCTTTTTTTATTTTGTTTTTGTTCTCTTCATCCCCCAAAAGAATAGCTCTACCTTGTAACTTGTCCCATCTGTGTGCAGCCCTGTGTGGCCAATAAAGAAACTTATCTATCTATCTATCTATCTATCTAACCTGCTATCACGCTTAGGCACCCGTCGATCTCGAGAGACCATGGACCTGCGCCTGGAGAATTTGTGTCAGCTGCTGACAGTGATGCAGTGCTTGCTGTGTCTGAAGAGGACCACAAGTTAGTGGCCATCTGCTATGCAGCGACAGCCTTTGAAAAGTTGTCTGCCTGCTTTACCGAATTTCCTTTCCCCCGAGCGCATCTTTTTTTTTTGGTGGGGGGCGGCAAGTTTCAGTTTCTCTCCCCTTTGTCTCCAGCGTGGGCGATCATTTTCAACCTCCTCACATCGCAGGGCGTCTAGATCTATTGATTTCGTATCTCGCTTGCAAGATCTATCTATCTGCCTATTTATTTATCTATCTACCTATTTCTCTCTCTACCTGTCTGCCTCTCTCTCTCCCTCTTTGTATATATATATGTATATATAAAGTTATAAATTAAGATGTAATGAGCATGGTTTAATCAAACATTGCAGCAATGCTTTCCTTGCACTCAGAACCACTCGCCTGATGATGCGCGCACAGTTGGATAATATTTATTTATATAATATTCATATTACATTATGATATGGAAAACTCAGCAATTAACAGCTGTTGCCAATGCACTGAAGAAATTATTGTAAATTGTAATTAAAGCGTGTGTATTGAATATTCTTGTGTTATAAATTTTGCTATGAATTCTGCGTACACAAACGAATTCCTACAGGTATTTCCAGTAAAAAGAATAATCATGCTGTATGAAGAAATATGGTAAATAATGACATTTTGGCAGCGTGAAATGCGTTTTATGAGGTTATTACCCAGATGATATTAAATATATGTATATACTTCTATATAGAATGGATGCTCGTATATATATATATATATATATATATATATATATATATATATATATATATATATATATATATACATACATTCTTTAATATGTACAAAACTAAAAACGCACTAATGCATGTCGGCATATATAACTATGCTTATGAATTTGTTTTGCAAGATTTCTGATGTGAACTCGTGTGTTAAAGCAGATGTGGTTGGTGGAGCAGGAGCATATATTTGAATAGAAAGGGTCACTGAAACGGTCACAAGTATGTAACAAAAGATTTCCAGACAATGGACATGAAATGAAAGAAGAACAATAATAAACGATTGAAGAAGGAATATATTGTGCGTGTGTTTATTTGGCAAAAAAAAAATCACCGTCCCGAAATATAACAATATATATATATATATATATATATATATATATATATATATATATATATATATATTATATATATATACATATATATATACATATATATAACTTATAAACAAGGGCTAAAGAAAATTACTTCTATGCCAATATGCTGATAACAGACTTTTAAATCGTCAATTTCCACATATTATTTACTCGCTACAGAAAATACGTAGAGCTGAAATCGAGGAAAACTGGCTAACAGAATTGTTTTAAAAATTTCGTTATTTCTATATTGAATCAATTTCGGAATTGATAATAGAATTTTTCCTCTTCAGTAGAAAATACGAACAGACATAAATGAAATACTTACAAACGCCCATGGAAAAAGCCGAAGGAAAAATCATGAGTACATATAATTACCCCAGATATATCTAAATATAAAATCCTTTGGTCAGCCTCAGCAGACGTATGAACTGTTCTCCACTACAGCTTATAGTGGTTACCAGTACCTATATATATATACTGTAGCCATGCTGGGGCACCGCAATTTGGTGTTGCTGCATAATTTTTCTTCACTAATTCTTTTTAGAAAATGATGTTTGGTGCATGAGAGAATTCATATATATATATATATATATATAATATATATATATATATATATACACACACACAAACACGCACACACACACATACATATACATATATACATAGATATATAAATATATACGGGTGTATATAAATTGATACCAGATTGCTTCCTTTCAGTTGTGGAATTACAAATGTATTTACATTCTTGAGTTTTATATTTTTCAAGGTGGTGTACCTTACTCGTAATCATTGATGCACAGATATAGAACGTATCAAAATCCTCATAAGGAAATATAACAGACCATATCCATGTGAAACGTTCTTTCGAAAATAGCCTGATAATTTGTTTTTATACATAGATACATAAGAACGTAGATATTTAGCACGATGTGGTTAAAGGAATATGAGTCATGTATTTTCTTTTTTTTCTTTTCTTTGTACACGTTCTCTTTGGTCCCTTTATATTTATTATTACCAGTACCATTAGCACGAGCACGCACCCCTACCAACCCTCGCACACCAATCGTATTATGATATTTACCATTATTATATGGCGGTGCCCCAGCATGGCCACAGCTCATAAGCTGAAACTAGAATCAATCAATCAATCATATTTATTACATATGTATATGTGCGTGTGAGACGAGGGTACGGCTTTTGATGGATATATATTCATGTGATCAGCAATATACATAAACACAAACAACACTGGTCTTCTCGATTATCTATCTATCTATCTATTTGTCCATCTATCTCTGTCTCTCACACTCCCTCTATCTCTCACTCTATCTCTATATATATATATATCACGTGATCACGTGACCGACCAGACCATCAGATGTTGTTACACATCGCTGGTCACAATGCGTTCGCATTGTTTTAGCCTTCGAATGACGCCACCCCGCTGGCTAAGCGAGCAGGCCAACAGACGAAAGAGTGAGAGAAAGAGTGGTGAAAGAGTACAGCAGGCATCACCACCCCCTGCCGGATCCTCGTGGAGCTTTAAGGTGTTTTCGCTCAATAAACACTCACAACGCCCGGTCTGGGAATCGAAACCGCGATCCTACGACCGCGAGTCAGCTGCCCTAACCACTAGGCCATTGCGCCTCCACCTATATATATATATATATATATATGTGTGTGTGTGTGTGTGTGTGTGTGTGTGTGTAAGTGTGCGCGCGCGCGTTTGTGAATTTCGGAGTGTGTGTTAGTATGTGTGTTGTGTGACCGTGCGTGTGTCCGCGCTCACGAATGTATGTGCGCGTGTGCGTGTGTGCGTATCGGACTTTTCATTGACGGATGGATACATGATTTGATATTTATGATAACCTGTCAGGATCGACTTTGACCTACAAATGAGAGAAAGCGACAAATTTTGAATTTAAAGAAAAATCAATTAAACGTAGGGAGGCAAAGCCGTCATTCATATCAGATTGCTATTACTTTGATGTCCTGCTGATATCTAGATGATATAAAACGAAAAGTTATAAAGAGAAAACGCTGTGATATTATTTTAATGGTTATTAATATGTCATTAATAATTAATATGATTTTAAAATCATAAATATTACACGAACACTATAGAAATGACTTCGTAATAAATGATATTTGATATATTCACCCGTTAGAAGCAAGGTAGGATATCTATGATATATCCCGTTGTTCAATACAGGCTGCGAGCGTAATTTAGGTTTGTCTTGCTGTTTTGTTCTTCCACAGAAAAAATAGATAAACAGACAGACACACAGACAGACACACAGACAGACACGCAGATAGATAGATAGATAGATAGATAGATAGATAGATAGATAGATAGATAGAGATAGATAGATAGATAGATAGATAGATAGATAGATAGATAGATAGATAGATAGATAGATAGATAGATAGATAGATTTCTTTATTGGCCACACAGGGCTGAACACAGAGGGGACAAAATACACAGTAGAATTTTTCTTTTTGGGAAGAGAAGAAACAAAGGAGTGGGGAGAAATTCGATCAAGAGGGATCGTGGAAAAGAAAAAAGGGCGATCAATAGGGATCGTGTACCACAGAAATATCACAATGTAAAAAGGGAGATAGAATTTGGCTTGGTCATTTCAGAAATAGTTCTACAGAAAATACATCACTTTCGTTAGTCCTAATTATATTCAATTTTCCTTACATATTGTCCATTCCCGAATCTTTCATTAAAATACTTCAATTTGATATATAAGATCTGTGATGTCATTTCACTATAGAATCTATAAATTATTTGAATTCTATATAAAGCAAGGGGGGAAATATTATTGAGGAAATATTATTGCTTTTGGTAATAACTTTAAAACTGTAAAATATTTTCTCTCTCATTACTGCTGTTTCTCGTTTATGTTGTTGTGACTGATGTACATTAAGAACTACATTAAAAATAACAATGCCGTCCTTTTATTCATATTTGTTTCATTGTATATTTGCTAATCTTAGGATATTCTTATGGTTGAAATATATTTTGAAAGCAGACCATAAATCCACGAAATATTTCTTAATAGATTTCCAGTTTTGATTGTAGTTTATGCAATTCCAATTGTTCTGTTTTAGTATAGGTCATATAAAGATAATTTATATTAATAGATATTAGATGTTTTATTTTGCTCTGGGGGATAAGAACAAAACGATTATACAAGAAAGTTTGGGAGAAGTGTAACTATGAACAACCTTAATTATGTAGGGAAACACCACATTTCTATAAAGCCGTGAAAATAACTTGAATGGTGTACTTGACCTATTAATGAAAGTTTAGACAAGGAGCTAAATGTCAGTTCTGTCTGTGTCCATAAATATACATTATTATTGTGTCATTAGAAAACTAGTCAAAATGCGTATCTCGGATAAAGCTATCATGTTGAGAGAATAGACTACGTTAAGGACGCATAGAATAAAGAAAAACAAAAATCGATGCACATAAATTAGAAAGCCTTTCTTTTTGCACAATATATTAATGAACCCAGAATGGAGAGAAGTTTGGAACATAGCTTTTAGGTGACCGAAATACAGAACAAGAAAATTCATAAATACATTTTAAAATACCATAAAATATAAGTTCATTCAGTAATACAAGGATTCTATGGATTTTTGTCAGTGAACAGGTCGCGGATTTTAGCGACGAAAATATTTTGACAAATTAAACTTAAATGTTGAAGCGAATCGAACGGCTTTTGTGTGTTTCTTAAATGTCTTACAAACACCTTCCATGCTGCCATTGTTTTCGTTCCAGCACACGATCTCAGATCAAAATACTTGCTATGCGAGTACATCTCCGTAAAGATTCTATATATTTCAAGAAATTTATTTAGAAATGCCGTTGATAACCATCATGAAATATAAAGAAATTTTATTGGATATTATGACATGAGGATTTTTATTTTATTCTTTCCTTTTTTAGGAACTATCCTTTGTGATTTAGAGATCTAGCTTTTCAAATCACTGGAAAATACACTCATAATTGAAAAAAAAAAAAGAAACAAAAATAGAAAACATTTTCGTTAATGATATTTCTTGTAATTAAGGGCAACTTAGGCAACTGAGCATTTATTTTCTCTAAAATATATGAGAGAGATTAAGTTAACGGTGCTAATAACAGTTTAATCTGAAAGCTATAAACGGAACGTTAAAGAATATATTGTCATGAATAACAACTCTGCTTAAGAACATAACATTCATTGCCTACCAATATGGAAGCTTGAGCTACATATTCCTTCAAAAATATCAAAAGCATGAATTTACCTTAAATGAAATTCTAGACACTTTTCATGTACGTAAATCAACATAAAATTTAGAATAGTGAGTAATTATAGTACTTAGTGAAATTGATGCTAACATATTTAATATAGTGAGAGCCAATATAAATTTATTTATTAAGATTACATTTTTTTTATTAGCTCAAAGATCAATTTTAGTGAAGAGTAACAGAAGACAAATAGAAATTCAAATTAAATTAGATTGGATCAATTAGAATAAGGTGTTGACTCAGGATAATTTTCTCTTTGTTTTTTGTAATTCTCGGTGTACTCACCTAAAATCACGTTGATAGTCATTGCATGACCTCATTCAATTCTTATTTCTTTATTGCTCACAAGAGGTTAAACATAGAGGGGACAACCAAGGACAGAGAAACTGATTAAATCGATTACATCGAGCCCAGTGCGTGATTGGTACTCAATTTATCGACCCCGAAAGAATGAAAGGCAAATTCGACCTCGGCGGAATTTGAACTCAGAATGTAACGGCAGAAGAAATACTGCTAAGCATTTCGCCCGGTGGGCTAATGTTTCTCATTTCTTTATTGCCCACAAGGAGCTAAACATAGAGGGGACAAACAAGGACAGACAAAAGGATTAAGTCGATTACACAGGCTCCAGTGCGTAATTGGTACTTAATGTATCGACCCCGAAATGATGAAAGGTAAAGTCGACCTGGGCGGAATTGGAACTCAGAACGTAATGGCAGACGAAATACCGCTAAGCATTTCGCCCGGAGGGCTAACGTTTCTGCCAGCTCGCCGCCTTTGACCTCATTCAATTCTAATATGTTAATGCCAGCATAGCTATGAGTTCTCCTTGGAGTAGGTGTCTATAGGTATTTTTTCTATTTACTGTACATATATATTCGAGAACAGCACAATATGGTCGAAGAGTTAAGAACTCTGCATCACAATCACTAGGCCCCAGGATCGCTCTGTATATGTTAAACGTCATTTGATGTTGCCCATACATTGTCAGCAGTATTAAGCTTGTAAATAAAGTTGGGGAGACAGAAGAGTATAGAAACTCCCCGGACGGATTGAAACTACTAATTAAAAGATGTGTTACACGGATCATACCTGAAAATTACGTTAACGGTACTCCTGTCTGGAGAATGATAAATCGCTCGTTATTCCAGTAGCAAGTTATTCAGCTGACCATATAGCCGAAGCCTCTTTGTCGAACGGCAGAGACACGAACTAGTTCTTACTTTGAGTCTAGCAATAAATCTGCGCTTAATGTTTAAAATAATATGTATTGTAACGACTGACTTCTATGCAATTCACGATTGTAGCTACGATGTTTTCTTTATATTAACTGCCGTAGAACAAAGTATTACAAAAATCCATTTCGTCTCTTCCACAAATAGAGCTAATAACGAGCTATTTTCGAACCTATAACCTATAAAAAGTATCTATTTAATACTTGATTCCATTTCGTCTGCGTTAAATAACAAATTGTTTATTTGCATTTTAAATATATTTTCCACTATTTTTCCAGGCAAATGCATGATACATGTGATGCACAAAAAATTTATCTAATTTCCTGCGGAAATTTCCTCGGATTTAATCATTTCATGTTTCCATATGAGTAAAGAATTATTACAGTATATGTCCTTCGAAGCATCTTCTATAGAGTGTGATTTATTCTGAGTAAATTACTTTTGAATAATTGCGGTTAATCAGGAAAAAGACAAAATGCGAATGGAAATAGGACTCCACAATGGATGCAAGAATTCCAATTTGCCTCTTTCAGTTTTTTATAGCAGGTTTTTAATAGCACAGGAATTCATAGTTAATGACACCCACCTTAGTCTAAATTCTCATTACGGATATCGCTGGGAAACTGAATGAATGGCGGATTCTCTGCCAGTGGCATCAGCTCTTTGATTAAGTGCTATTATTAGTATTTGAGAAAGGATTAATGAACTAATTTTATATTATCCAATATAATATTATCTGAAATATTTTTATCGTCTTATTCTTCAATAAGATTCTTCAGGGAACAGCTTCTAAGAAAAAGAAGCTAACTGAAGAAAGCTGTCCAATAAGGTTTACTAAGTTAAGATTGAAGTAATACTGTTATTAAATGCAAACTTGGAAATCTGATGTCTGCATTTTGTTCAAAGGAAATTGGTGTACTTAATGAATGGCTTTTATGTCATACTAAATTTCAAGTTAGAATAACACTTCATAGAGAACTTCGCCACCAACAATCAAGAATTAACCACAGTAATAAAGTGTTTCAATAAAATAAGAAACTAATATTTGTTTTATGAAATACAGTCAAAATGCCTCTTCAATGCTGATGAGGTAGTTCATCGTCATCTCTCAAGTATTATCGAAAATACATAAAGTGATTCATTTTTGGTTTCAAGTAAGACTGAACGCATTTTAGATTTAGGAAAAGAAAAACCTGCATAAATCATTGAATGTTAACAAATGATGTGAGAAAATATTCAAACAGTTTACGGAGCTTAATTCTTATTTCTTTATTGCCCACAAGTTGTTAAACATAGAGGGGACAAACAAGGACAGACAAAGGGATTAAGTCGATTACATCGACCCCAGTGCGTAGCTGGTACTTAATTTATCGACCCCAAAAAGATGAAAGGCAAAGCCGACCTCGGCGGAATTTCAACTCAGAACGTTGCGGCAGACGAAATACGCTATGCATTTCGCCCGGCGTGCTAACGACTCTACCAGCTCGCCGCCTTACAGAGCTTAATACTACCGGGAATTTATTATGTCAAAAGTTATTGGTAACTATTCAAAGGCTTTACGAAACTGATTGTGTATTACTATGCACCCCGAATGGATCTATAAAATGAAGTACGGAGGACAACATATTTCTTTTCATCAAATGTCAAATCTAGTGTGTTTAATGCAAAAATATTATTACTAAAATTTGGGAGAATGGCAGAATCGTTAGAGCGTCAAGAAAATGCTTCGCCCTTGTTTCTTTAGACAAGTTCCACCGGTGTCGACTTTGCCTTTCAGCCTTTCGGGATCGATGAAATAAATACCAATATGTACTGGGGCCGATATAACCGATTAGATTCCTCCACACACACTCAAAAAAATTTGCAGGCCTTGAGTCTTTAGTACAAAGGACTACTACTACTAGCATTATTGTTATTACAACCGCAAAGAACGATTCTCTAGATAGATGCGCTTGTGTTACATCCATAGTTTTAATATCGTTAAGTTACCTAGAAAGCCTTCATTTAGCAGTATATAGGCGTATGAAGGTGACAGATATGTCAGCCAACTCGACCTAACATCAATAACAATTACTCACTGATATGCTGCTCTATCCTGCTCCTTCGATACTCTAGACGTTCATGGCTATTAATATCTGTTTATCAAATGACAAGGAATCATGGATCTCTCAAGTAAGTTTTACCCTCCACTAACACTTGTATCTACATGGCTGACTAAGAATTTAATACAGAATATAGAAATGACGTAACAAATTCCATACAGTTCAAAGAATGCTATAAAAATCCTATAGCAGCCGCCACCAAATGTTCACACATCGTTTGATGTTGACATTTAGAAATGGTTTTATGATGTTACCTACTGAACAAATGGCGACTGCCTGAATCTCAAATGTCAGTTGTCATATATGAAGATAAAAATCGAACAATATGCACTCGTGTTCGAAACGCATCAATATCACAATGCACCTAATTATGATAAGGTATTCTGTGCACGTCTGTATATTAGCTACTCTGAAAATATTAACTAAATAACGATTTTTCTGCATTACTGGAAATTAGATAGGGTTCTTTCTAGTATGTGGCTTAATTAATAAGATTCTACATTAGCGATGTCATTAAAATCCTCTCTATTATATAATTCAGCATTTGGTTAATAACTAATCTGGATGGAATAGAATATAGCAGAAAGACACGGTAACTACTCTGGCATCGTTTTTGTACCTGATTGTGGTATTTCTTTTCTTTCTTTTTTTTCCCCCATAAACATGACTACCTCTCAATTTCATTTCTATCGCTATTTTCAGGATACACAGCTATTCAAAACCAGTTCTTATATAATATATAAATGTGCACGGACCATGTGGATAATACTTTGGTATCTTGAGATTAATATGTTTTGTATTCTGTCAGGAGGTACAATAGTCTGTCCGACGTACGTGGAAATTAATGAAAGAAAACAATTAGATTGAAAGTAGATTGAAAGTCAATCTTGATTATCTAACACGTGAAGCGTAAACGACATCATGATTAAATTGTCTCAAACATGATTAAATTATATTTTCTCTTACCGCTGTCTTTGTCCAGGTGTAAGTAGGATGTAGTCTTCCAGTGTATATGATGTGCAACAATTACTTGCATTAACAATATTCTGTAAGAGATGAATATTATGCTTTTCTCTAGTTTTCTATTTTGTGAATAATATTTGGCTTCATGCATATACATATGTATAGACATACATCTAGCTTTCTGTCTCTCTCTCTCCTTCTCCCTCTCTCTTTCTCTCCTCCTCTATCACTCTTTCTACCGCCCTTCTCACGCCGTCATCAGACACGTCTCTATGTTTGTTTATCGATGTTGCTGAAGTTTCCATTTATCTTGATTGTATCTTCCGAAGTTTGAGATAAATTATTGGTCAAAGAATCGTCATCTAACCTACAAAGAATGTCCAGAAAATGTTCTGGAACACTTATGTTTATTATTATTTTTTTTGTTTGTTCTTAGCAGTATGCTGACGGAAAATGTAAAATGCGATTGCCATCAGCGGAAAGATGCCTGCAGTCTTGTTTCCAGTTTTGTACATTTGTAGTACTCGTTAGATACGAAAAGTCAGATAAAATCGTTTGTATTTGATATGTTGACAATAACACCAGAATGATATCAGCGCAAAAAGAAATAGAAAAATTCCAATGGTCTTATTTTCTAGATTGGGTTAAGTTAAAGATGGGCCACAATTGCTCTCCTCTCGGTATATTGAAACTCACTGATCAAGTTTATAGATGTATGTGTTTGAAAATGATGGGCAGATTAATCGCACATTGTGTCTTTATTGTACCCAGTTAGGGATTGATATTCACGTGGAAAAAGTTACAACTTGGTAAGAAAACATGCAAAATGGGGTTGAAGAAGCTTGATCGTTGGTGTAGATGAACTGAATACACTGAATACAGACAGGTAACTAATTCCTTTAAGTTATTCATAATGATATGTTCCTTTCGTTGACAACGACAGACCTCAAGAGTTTTACAGTGACTCCTTCTCCGTGGGTACATCTATCTTTTTGTAATTTTCTTCCCGAAGAAAATGTATCGAAGACACCATTTTGTTTTCTTACTTGACTTTGCTTAATTAGTGTCAGCAAATATAACGATATCAACTTTGAATATTGCCTGTTGTTGAGCAACAAAAATATTTCGATGTTCAAGACTCCTGATATTCAGCTTCCATATTCCTGTGATTAAAGCAACTGCTTGTGTTCATGAACGAATTTTGCTATCCAAAAATGAATACCTTTATGAAATAAGTTCTTCTCTGATCCTTAACATATTTCTTCAACATGATGTTACAGCACGTGAGAAGCAACAATTTCTATAAATAGGAATCTTTAGTCAAAATAAATCTGTCGTAATCGGATGTTGCCTTTATCATAAAAATGATTTTCGCATGTTCATCGCTAATCTTTGTACATGTAGTTCAAATCAAATCTTCGCCAATCTTCATGATACTTTATTCGGCTATAAAGGATGGGTTGTTAATCAATTGCAATTCAAAGGAAATTGTTTGATGTGAACAAAAAGGTGTGTGTAGAGCCCTTACAAGGCTTGCTACTCAAAGCTTCCTTAACACTCGATTTGAGGTTTTAAAAGGTTGAGAGGATTATTCGATAGCAGAGAGACGGTGACGCAACCGGTTGCACTTAACAATGATGCCTATTTTTTGTCAGTGCATAATGTAATGACAGCCTATTCTTATATGTAGCTGTTGAAAACAGCTACACAATAAGATGATACTACGAACTACGGGTGAAATATCTAAGCAGTTTTATGGTATATTCATATAGGTAACTCAGTACTCTATTGCATGGTAGAATCGCCGTCGGGTAAATTGGTAAACAGCCGTCGTGTTTTCTTTTCAGAGGGTTTGAAAACATGCCGCATCGCAAAAAAATTACAACAGCTAAAGCAAATGAAGAAGTCATTGGACTTCATTTACTGAGCGAATGTATCAAGAGGTACCACAAGAACTCCGACTGACCTCTCGTAGTTTCAACATTAGCGTTATGAATACAGATCAAGTACTATAGAGATCGACTTGCGATGATTTCTCGGTTATGATTAGTCTCATATGCTTAAAGCCTTAGGGTCTACACTTATCCTGTAATGCACTACACGTCCACACACACACACACACACACACACCCACACACGCATGGATATATACATATGTGTGCGTGTATGTGTAGGTGTATGTATTTACTTAATTGCTTAAACATAGGTACATATTTTAATTACATTGTATTTTAATGGCAATAAGATAATCTCCCAAAGTTAACAAAAAGACTGCATCAGAAATAAGATTACACTATATCCATTTTTATACATTCAAAATTACCTTAATGATTTTCTAGCTAATTGTTTTAAATGCAATCGCTGAAATGGATTATTGAGATTTTTAGCATAAAATATGAACTTTTTATTCTAACAAGGTATACAGTAATTTATTTAGTAGAAAGAACACTCATAAATGTCGTAGAATGATTAACTCTATTAGAATTTATTATCTTTTATAGAATTTTTTATTAGACTTTTTGTAACAATTGATCCTAATTAAGATATATGGGAAAATTATGGAGGTTATTAAATTGAAAAACTGTATATATTCAATCAGAAATTGTGTTTCCAATATTGATTTTATTATCCAGATTCGAATGACCTTTATGGCTTGTGATATAGGAACTATTGGCATTCACTTGCATTCTAAGGGTATTAACGGTGTCAAGGACGTTTAAGTATCAAAACCCTTTCAAGATCTCACTCTCAGTTCAAAATAATTCTTTGTGTAATAGGCACACGACCTGGGTTTTTCGGAAAGGGGGCTTCTCAAGTACTGAACTGGTATCTATTCTACGTATTTGATTGACATCGAAAAGATGAAAAGCAAAGTCGACCGCAGAAGAATTTTCCACTTAGAGCGTAAAGGCAGACGAGATGCCACTAAGCATTTTGTTTGGCGCACTAACAATTCTGCTGGCTCGCAACCTTAACCTCAGTTCACAATAGCAAAAGTAATAATTACTTCGCAAATTTTGGAAAAAGCCCAACGATTTTACGGGGTGAGGAAAGTCATTTACATCTCCAACACTATTTGATCGGCTGACAAATTTGACTTATACAGGATTTGAACTCATAACGTAAAAAAGACGGAACAATTACCACAAGGCATTTTACCGATACACTTGGTCTGCTAATACAGTAATAACAACAATGATGATGATGATATTGATAATGATGATGATGTGGAGGCGGAGGCAGTAAGAGAATGATTTTGAGAACTGTGAGGTTGATTTTATATTTGCTTCAGAAACATCCTAGAGGTCACGGGCTTTCAGCCATTGATCAAAGGTCGCTGACACAAAATGCTACTCACACGTTTGCGATTTTTGACGATGTATTACAATTAGTTGCCAGTGGTCTGAGTTCCCCTCTGGTAATTGAAAGAGACAATATATCTTTTGAAGCTTTCATTAATGTTCTGAAAGCTAACATCTGGTTCAACAAATGTTCAATTTGGCAAATGTATTCACGAAAAGTTGTAACGTAGGTCTTGTTAAAAACAAGGAAATTCTTCATGTATTTCTCAACCTTAACTTATAAAGAAAATGAGGTAGAAATAAATGCAGCAAGGCTGCAGCTGCAGCAGCAGTAGTAGTAGTAGTAATAGTAGCAGCAGTAGCAATTGTAACAGCCCTCTCTTACCTTCTCTATTCTCACACGTCAATGAAGCAGGTAGAATCTCGTTATCGTTCTGCATATTTTTTTCGCCTATGTGAGTTTCCTTAAACTGATTACTATAATCACAAAAGACAGAATTATAATGCTTTCTTATTTTATTCTATTATTTGTATATACCTGTTTACGTTTCCACTAAATATTACTGTGTTTATTTGTCTTTTAGAATCATTCCTCTCGTTACAGTTTTTTAGAATTTCGTTTTACTCTTGGTCCAAGCTATTAGAAAGTGTAACAATCGAATGTTAAGCGTGATAACATTGTTGATTAGCTTAAGGTGAAGATAAAAATACAACTTGCTATAGTTCAGATGTCATATAGTGCAAAATATTGGCATAATTAGTTTCAAGAACTGACAATTAACACTCTATTCAATTATCTGTCAGCGGCGAAAAAAATATTGTAATTACTGGCCAATGTATAACAGCATATACATAATTCTTGGTTTCTAATTCATTTCTTTCTTATATATTCATTTCTGTTTCCTTTTCTTCACGCATTGTCACATAATCCATGTATTACCCGCTACAAATAAACATACATACTTATAGGTACACACACACACACACGAATAGATAGATAGATTGAAAGATAGATAGATAGATAGATAAATAGATAGATAGATAGATAGATAGATAGATAGATAGATAGATAGATAGATAGATAGATATGTATGTATGTATTGTATGCGTTTAATATTTAGAAGGAGAAGGGAGAACCATGAACGCGTGGAGGGTATTTATTGCCAGTTATCCAGATGAATTCTCTTCTGTAGGACGGTAAAATATTGTTAAACTGAATGGAAAATCCCAAACAAACCGTTGCTGCAAAGAATGTCGTGGAGTGGAAGCACTCCGTCGGTTACGACGACGAGGGTTTCGGTTGATCCGATCAACGGAACAGCCTACTCGTGAAATTAACGTGTAAGTGGCTGAGCACTCCACAGACACGTGTACCCTTAACGTAGTTCTCGAGGATATTCAGCGTGACCCAGAGAGTGACAAGGCCGGCCTTTTGAAATACAGGTACAACAGAAACAGGAAGTAAGAGTGAGAGAAAGTTGCGGTGAAAGAGTACAGTAGGGATCACCACCATCCCTGCCGGAGCCTCTCGGAGCTTTAGGTGTTTTCGCTCAATAAACACTCACAACGCCCGGTCTGGGAATCGAAACCGCGATCCTACGATCGCGAGTCCGCTGGCCTAACCACTGGGCCATTGCGCCTCCACGCAAAGAATGTCGTATCTGTACAATAAATGATCGGCATAGAGAGATTAGAAGTTCTTAGTCATTAATGATAAACTATGCTAGTCTCGAACATTCTTCGTTTTTGTTGTTGAGATATTGTAGTTAAGATCACTGTTGTGCAAGTTGTGGTTTGCGGGAGAGACTTACCCGCCACTTCCATCAGGACGTGCAAGCGGCTAAGTGAGACTCCGTGTAAAACGTAAAACAAACTAAAGGAATTGAAAATAGACAAATATAGCTGAATGAGTTTTGTGAAGTTGGTTGGTAACTTGGTTTTGGTGGTGGTGGTGGTGGTGGTGGTGGTGATGGTGATGATGAGTTTAAAAAATGATATGCTTGAAATTGTGACAACGACTGTGACCCAAATACTCATGATGAATGGTAATGGCAAATATTGATAATATTGTCGATGATGAATGACGATGAGGGTGAAGTGGAGGAGGAGGAGGATGAGGAGGAAAATTATGGCAATGATGATAATGAAAGCGATGACAGTAATGACGAGGAATAGAGGAGGATAACGAGGACGAGAAGGAGGAAGAGGAGAATTACGATGACTGATGTTAAGGAACATGATGGTGATGATGACTGTGGTGACGATGACGGTGATGATGACGATGATTATGATGATGATGATGACGGTGACGACGACGATGATGATGATGACGGTGACGACGAAGATGATGACGATGATAATGACGACGACTACGGTGATCATGATGATGATGATGACGACAACGACGGTGATAATGAAGATAATGGTGATGGTGGTGGTGGTGGTGATGATGATGATGATGTTGATGATGATGGTGACAATATCAAAGTAAAGGCAAGAACGATTATAGTAATGGAAGAATGATGGTTATGATGAGAGTATTCACTATCATGATGATATCCTCAATATTGCACGAGAGATAATAAAATGTAAAGTATGATGTTAATGCCGGTCGCATGCGTGATGACGAAGCACATTATTATGATAAGGCGGCCAGCTGGCAGAAACGTTAGCATGCCGGGCGAAATGCGTAGCTGTATTTCGTCTGCCGTTACGCTCTGAGTTCAAATTCCGCCGAGATCGACTTTGTCTTTCATCCTTCCGGGGTCGATAAATTAAGGACCTGTTACGCACTGGGATCAATATAATCGACTTAATCCGTTTGTTTGTCCTTGTTTTTTTTCTCTGTGTTTAGCTCCTTGTCAGTAGTAAAGAAATAGGTATTTCGTCTGCTGCTATGTTCCGAGTTCAAATTCCGCCGAGGTCGACTTTGCCTTTCATCAGTTACCAGTAATCGACTTAATCCCTTTGTTTGTCCCCTCTGTGTTTAAACCCTTGTGGGCAATAAAGAAATATATTATGATTGAAGTTATGAAATTACACGTATTCTGTTCTTTTATTTTTTACATGTTTCAGTCATCTGACTGCGGTCATGTTGGAGCACCGCTTTGAAAGGTTTTAGTCAAAAAAATCGACTTAAACTTATTTTTTAGCCTAGTAATTATTCCGTCGAGTGTTTTTTCGGGGAGGTTATCACCCAAACACCAGTAGCCAAGCAGTGATGCAGGGACAAGCACAGGCACAAAGACACACACACACATATAAATATATTCATATACACACACAGTCACACATACACATATTTGACGGGCTTCTTTCAGTTTCCATCTACCAAATCCACTTACAGAAACAGAAGTGCGTATAATTTTTGACTTATCCGCATTTACATATGTACGTACATACATACATACATATTTCATTCGTTTATCTTCCCTGTACTTTTCTCTTTGTCTCTGACTTTTTTCTAATCTTTCAATCCCGCTGCCTCCTACCCATATCTCCTTCTTCCACGTGACCAGTGTCCATCCAGCCTGTCATGACCTTTCTTTCTTGAACTCACTGCCGAACGCCAACAGCTTTTATGCCCATCTCCAATGTTCCCACCTTTAGGCTTTCACTTCACACACGCCAGCTCAATCGGATTCGTTCTCAGTCGAAAGACACAAGATATTTTCGTGTTACTTGTATCCCTAATTATGTACCATGTTTTCCGTTTTTTTTTGCACGATGTTCTCTGCTTTTTTGTTGTTGTTTTTGTCGCTAGCGTTCTTACAAAGGTGTCTAATGCTCTTAGCTTCGACTTTTTTTGGGACAACCAGGTTGAACTGTCTCAAATGTAACTGCTCAAAACGGTCGTAACTTCTGGTACTTGACTGAGGAAAGACGGCCACGAATGACCCGTCTTTTTTTGCCTGTCCCAATTCTCTTGTCAAACTTTCTATCGTCTATTCTTCCGGATGTTTTATTGTCCTCTATTGCGATTTTGCTCCATTTTAATATATATAATATATATATATATATTAAATATAGATATACATTGTATATATACATATATATATACATATACATATATATGTACATATGCATATATATGTATACATTTACATGAATATATATATATAAATATTTATATATATATTATATATATATATTATATATATATATATTATATATATACATATATAATATATATATATATATGTATATATATATATATATGTATATATATATATATACATATATATATATATATATGTATATATATATATGTATGTATGTATGTATATATATATATATTATATATATATATATATATATATATTATATATATATAATATAAAAGTATGTATGTATGCATCTGTGCATATTTTCCACACAACAAACTAACTATACCAGTATTTACTAATTGCCCATCTGATGGCATCATTATTTTCTCCGGATTCAACTGCGTCGTTTTGATGTTTGAAATAGTTAACATTATAAGTAATTGATAGTCTCGATTCCTCTCTGCTATGTCTGTGTCAGTCTGGGTCGGTTAATAAGAACATGAGAACAGTGAAATTGATCATAAACATGAAATTTTTATTTCTCTGTATGTGTGTCTGTGTGAGTGTGTATATGTGGGTTCGTGTGCACGCGTGTGTGTATTGATGTGTGTTGTGTTTTTGTATGACTGGTTTCGAATACGTTATATCTCATTCAAAAGAAAAACCTTACTTTCTTTTCTATAACCAAGCACGAAATCGCTAGCTGATTCTTTCTCATTCAAAGTGTCTCAGTTTTATTGCACTGAGGTAATTGTTTTTCGTGTCCCTTGAAATAATTCTGTAAACTACGTCATGTTTAATGTGTATCTTTGTATTATACACAGAGTTGCCTTTATTGGTTCCCACCGAGTCATATGCAAATTTATTCCGAGAACATTTTTGCTTTATATGCATGTGTGTCTTTGTGCGCGTGCTTGTGTGTTTGCATTTGTACATATATTAATCCTAAGTTTCTTATCGATATATAAATTCTCTATATTTGCTGCTTAATTACGAAAACCTGCTATGTAGGCCCCGTCACTTGTATATTTAAATTCAAAGAAAACTGGCTCTGCCGCGTATGTTGGAGAACCAAAATGAAAACCCCCCAAAAAGCAACACATTTGCGATAAAGCATTAATTTGTCACAGTTATTGTCGACTAAAATGTTTAACACTTTTTTAATCTCATGATTTTCTTATCCTATTCTGGTGAAAATATTCAGCTTCATCCCAAATAATTTGCAATTTAATTTTATACACAAATTCAATAACAGAAACACAACAATTTCTTTTCATTGCAGTTTTCTGAAACATTATGTGTATGCGATTTTGTTTCTTTTTGATGGATATTATGTTTCAAACTGCGTCACTTTATGAATATTAAATACATTGAAAATTCTGAAAAAAAAAAAAATCATTTATATTTTAAATGGTAAATGTTTACAAAATAAATATTTTTCTCGAATTTCGTTTTGTTTCTTAGCATATATCAATAAAATATCCATTCCGTGTGAATCAAATTTACACTTCCATGTTGATTTAGGAATGTGAAAGTAAACCTCCATTGATGCTTGCATTTTCGTTGATATATATCCATCACAATAAGATTATCCCTATGCATAAGAGGGTGCACACGCGTGATGTGTGTGCGTGTGTGTGTGTTGTGTGTGTGTGTGTGCATGTGTGTAAGAAACAGTAACAAAGCGAGAGACACTAAGTATGAGAG
>NC_043004.1:57756910-57759410 GCF_006345805.1 Octopus sinensis | reverse complement strand
TTTTGGTAGACCGAAACTGAAAGAATCCCGTCGTATATATATATATATATATATATATATATATATATATATATATATATATATATGTGCGTATGTTGGGGTGTGTGTATTTGTGAGTCTGTATTTGTCCCACTCCAAAATCGCTTGACAACCCTATGTTGGGGTGTTTACATTTCCGTAACATAGCCAAAACCTACCGATAGAATAAGTACTGGGCTTACGAAGAATAAGTCCTGTGGTCGATTTTCTCGACTAAAGACGGTACTCCAGCATGGCCACAATCAAATGACTGGAACAAGTAAAAGAATAAAAGAAAACGTGATTTATTTCGGCAGAATCGATTTATTACTTCGTTTCGATTACCACTTGCAGCAGATACACGTGACTCCACACCTGTTAATAATGCCTTTCTTAGCCATAAACAATTGGATTTTCAATTCACTAGCGAAAAGATTTTCAATCTTCACCCTTTTATAAACATAACGATCTATATCTCAAGATATCCAAGGCAGATTTGTCCCTGGAAATATTCATATTTGTGTCACCGATTCCCGTAAGTTTTCATATATTGCGTATTGCATGACTACAGAGTAGGCTCATTATATTTTGTCTATTCTGTTAGCTATTTTCTTTCATTCACGCAATATCAACGAATGTAAAATGAAAAAGATGTTTAAATACTTCACTATTACATCTAAGTTATTTCAGCGTGTAAATGAGATATTCACAGCTCAACACGTATAATTCAAGAAATTATTTATGTGTGGTTTGATTTGTGAAAATCTCTAGTTGCTATAGCTACCTTAAAGTCTTTGTAGATATTACTAAATATGGGTGTTTGGCATGAGATACAAATAGCAACTGTCCTGTTATTGCACTTGTTAAGGAATCTTCTAGAATTTTATTTACAGTAAACTGTTTTAGAAAGATAAACAAAAGCAGTTATTAGGAAGGAATAAATTATAGCAATTCCTAATTTAATATACATGTAGAGGTCTATATTTACTGTGTTTTACACACACACACACACACACACACACACACACACACACACACACACACACACACACACACACATACACACTCATACATAAATACATGTGGCTGTGTGGTAAGTAACTTGCTTACGAACCACATGGTTCCGGGTTCAGTTCCACTGCGTGGCACCTTGGGCAAGTGTTTTCTACTATAGCCTCTGGCCGACCAAAGCCTTATGAGTGGATTTGGTAGACGGAAACTGAAAGAAGCCCGTCGTATATATGTATGTATGTGTATATGTTTGTGTGTCTGTCTTTGTCCCCCCCCCACATCGCTTGACAACCGATGCTGGTGTGGTTATCGTCCGCGTAACTTAGCGGTTCGGCAAAAAGGCTGATACAATAAGTAGTAGGCTTACAAAGAATACGTCCCGTGGTTGATTTGCTCGACTGAAGGCGGTGCTCCAGCATGGCCACAGTCAAATGAAAGAAACAAGTAACATAGTAAAGAGTATATATATATACAAGAAGTAAAACGGTTTAATATATTGTTACGGAATCACCCGTCGCCGCTCGCCCGAACGGAACCCAGAGAGAGGAAAGATACAACACCAACAACCGCAGCAGCACAGAGAGATACAGAGGCAACCGAGAGAGACACAAAGAGGCAAGGCACAACTTGCTTACATTTAACACTAGTTTATGACAATCAATTGTTACACATCAAATACATTTAAAGGAAACATTTAAAGGAGGACATGCACGTGACAACTCAATACATCATACAACAGATCAAAGCATTTAAACATGCAAGTAACAATATAACAGTCCGGAGACAACAGTTCTATTTCAAAGGTACACGTCCGAAGACATATTAAAGGCCTAACAGTTCAATTGTTCATTATACAATGTTCGTATCACAACAATTCACGTTACAATTCAAAGTCTTTAACGACTACATCAGAGTCCTTCTTTCTCTCTCTCTTTCTTCTTTCTCTTTCTTCTTTCTCTTTTTTTCTTTTACATCGTAACACGTATCAATACAATTAAATACCTTAATTCCTAATTAGAATAGCCAGTGTCCCATATTGCACTTCATCTCTCTCTGTACCGCTAACTCCAACTTGCCAAGCTCCTGAATCCCAACCGCTTGCCCTGACTTCCAAAATCCGACTGTCTTTATGACTACCCCCAATCTGTCTCTTAGCCTTATACTCTCTCTATCCCGCCTGGTCCTATGTCCCTATCTTTATCGGCGCTGCTGCCGTCATCCTCTCTATCTGCTCTCAGATTCCTTACTCTATCTTTCTCACTACTTTCCTCTTCCTCTTCTTCAAGGGGTGTTTAGAACGACCTCTAGTTCACCCCCAAAGGGGTCACAGGTCCACCCAGAACAGATCAATCCATCTGAATCTGACAGGACAAAGGGTTTATCCTAAAAGTAGGTCACCAGCTCTGTCCTTAAGCTGAACCACAACAATATATATAATTAGTTCACTTTGAATCTAGCCCATTTGAATTGC
>NC_043004.1:57746910-57754410 GCF_006345805.1 Octopus sinensis | reverse complement strand
GGAGCCATTGCAGATTTCCGATATAACGGATATATAATTGTTAAAGAAGACAAGGGAAACATCTCAAGTCATATACATTATTATTATTGGAAAAAAATTCAAAGTCTTACAGCTGTTTCTGGGATATCCAAGTTTATGGGATATTCCATCATCGGAGACAAATAGGAAAATTAGAAGGGTATAGATTACTGAAATGACAACATACAGGACAGAAATAAAGGAATAAGGAATAAGAAAAAAGAAGCATAAAAGTTCACCGTTCAAATTCCCGATCGTGTAGAAGTAAGTCCGTAAGTTCTTAGGTGCAATCCTGTGGTAAATCCATCTAGGTTGAAGTCCTGATAGTGTAAATATCGGACTTCTTGACCGCAGCCAAGTGGCTGAAACAAGTAAAAGATACAGATGTGTTTGTGTGTGTGTGTTTGTGTGTATGCGTGTGTGTGTCTGTGTGTGTATGTAGACACCTTTTAACAATGACTAGGATCGTTGCTCAATGAAGCTAGGTTTGACTAGCGATTATCGTATGATTCCTCCCGCTATAATTCTGTAATACCTCTTGCTGCTGATAGTGGGTGGGGATAACTCAACTCTATTGCAAGATTTAGATACAGATAACTCGGTGAGTTTGCAGAATCGGTAACAGCCGGACAAAATGCCGCGAAGCATTTTGTCCATATTTACCTTCTGAAATCGAATTCGGTCGAGCTCGACCTTGCCTTGTATCCTTTTGGGGTCGATAAATACGCACCACTTGAAGACTAGGACCAATGTATCTGATTGAAACGAAAGTGCCAACCTTTAAAACCAATGTTTAGCTACGGACAATTTTATTCTGTTTCAATCCTAGCGATGTCAAGTTTACTTTTCATCCTTCTGAGATTATAAATCTATAACACTAGTCAGGTTTGTTGGTAGAATTAACCGACAAACCCACCCCAAGATACACACACATACATAGACACATACATACACACATGCATACATACGCACACATACATACACACAGTCACACTTGTCAATAAGAAAATGTGTAAAATTGTAGCAAGTTTAAAAATCAATATTACATAATACTTGTAAAACTGCAGTGTAAAGGAAATATTATTGCACTTCTTACTATTTATATCTTACTATCAGGTGGCTTATGGTATGTATAATTGAAAATGGTGGAAATATATTTTGAACATGACACCAATGCTAATTCTGTTTGAAATATATGCTAGAACTCAGTATCAGTAGAAAGATCGAGTATATATATATATGTATTTATACTCACATATATGGATTCCCCGATGTCTTACAAGTTACATTTATATCAATGCTAATCAGATATATTTAGAAGCGAGATCAAGTGGAATAAGAATATATCAGTAATACAGACACACCTTAAAAGATAGTTTTCTCTATGTTCATCGAATTTTATTCATGCTAACGAAATTTTCTGCATAAAACAAATCCTTACCGATAGAAGCTTCCAGATAAAAAAAAAAAAAAAAGATACTTCAATTCCCGTACAGGTATCTAAGTTGTTGCTAGATATTTTTAAAAAATAGCAACCTAATCCCTCCTCAAACCATGTTTTATCGTTGAATAAGACATCGTTCTCAAAAGGAAAGAGAAAAGCATATTGCGAAATGTACATAACTGCTGCTAATGTGGCTTCACATGACCGCCAGACCAACTGAAAATAGCAGTTTACTATTTGCGCAAATCACACTTCACTGTTTTAAAAACTAGACAGGCTTATGCTAAACAATGTAGTCTAAGGCGTTGGTAGAATATATTCCTTCTCGAGTTTTTTCTCAAACTAATCGACAGCATACATATATGCAATGTGAACCTGTATGCTTTCATGCCCATATCGGATTAAGTGGGATATATACGATCATTAATAAAAAATATTAATAGAAAGAAGGAAAGAAAGATAGATAGATAGATAGATAGGGATATGTATTTATATACTCATATAATATTATGTTTATTACGAATCTCTATGTATGTATATAAATATATATGCTAATCAGATATATTTAGAAGCGAGATCAAGTGGAATAAGAATATATCCCCTGGCACACTTCCGGTTATTGCAGGATACGGAACTTGAACAGGTATGATCATACATGTTTCTGAAAGATGTCATTTTGTAAATTCTGGCCTTACACTATATCTACCCCACACTGTGCCACGAGGGTGGAGGTAGATCTATATTATATTACAGCACTTCCACTATCTTACTAATAAATAAATCAATTTAAGCATACAGGAGTAACAGGTGTGAAGAGCCTTGACCTAAGACCTGTTGCTGTTGAATTAAACACATCTTCAATGGCTGTTAACACTTGTCACATTCAATGTATCTGTAAATTAAGTCATTAAGACTTATTTAAAGTGAGATTTCTATAATTTTCTCTTTACTTGCAATTTAAAAGTTATGCGTAACAGTAATGAATTGCAGTTGATTAATCAACAAAATTATATGACTTTTATTCGAAATTAGTAAAGTAAAATGCATCTGCAAGCTGAGGAAAAGCTAGTTATAGTATTTTAATTCAGTTCCTGGAAATAATATAAGGGAAAGATCGTGAGAAAATTAAGACCCATCATAAACTAAATTAATAATCATGAGTACACCATCTAATTACAGACCGTAAAAGCTTAGCTAATATCTCATAAGGTTAATCAAAGCAATAAGATATATGTTTATATCAGTATGTATCGGTGTTTGAAAAATGCTTCTCTGAAGTCACGACGACATTTCAAATTAGTTCTTTCAATTAAGGTTCGCTTCCTGATTAGCACATTACTCGTTGCCTTTGCTGAGATTCCAATAATTGTTTAGTTTATCAACAGGTTTTTGATTACTGCTTTGTTCTATGATAATTGCAACAGCTTACTGTAGTGCGCATTACCAAACGTTAATTTACTTTTTAATTTTTGTATAAAGAAAACAAAGCTACACTTAATTATTCAGAAATTAAGACGACATTTTTGTGCCTCCCCACCACCTGTAATTTGTTTGTTTATTTTATCAGTCTCTATTTAATGAACCGCTATATTAACGAGAATAAATACGTAAAGTCGGCAGGTTATATACTATAAAACATTTATTTTTGTTCAGCCATCAATTACCACCTATTCATCAATAAATACACGAGACATAAATATGTTGTTTATGTGTGTGTGTGTGTGTGTGTGTGTGTTTGTGTAAACGTGCCAAGTATATATTTGTGTGTGCGACAGCATGCGATGTCGCGTAGCTTAATGAAATATTTTGCAACAGTTTCATCTAAGCCCTGTAATCAGTGTAAGAATTCTTAACACAGCGAGTAAGGACTTTATAGATCTGGATGGAGACACGAGGTACATAACCTTAAATTGTCGATGCGACTGCTCAAATACTCTGTGGTTACCACATAGAACTGAGATAGACATTTGCTTTGTATGTTGTGAAGTCGATAAAACAGATATTGCTGCTGTACATAGAACGCGGTAAACTGACACCATCTCATCTTAAAGCGATGGATTAAGATAGAGACTTAGAATGAAATCAATATATACTCCAAGTGAATGAGAAATAAAATGTTTAAGAGAGAGAGAGAGTGGGGAGAAAATTCAGTGATGTGGAGAAGAGAGAGATTTTTATAACTTATGTGTTTATTACTATCTTTTTCCATTCTTTCATTCTGAGTATTAAAAGTCTCTTTAGCTATATTTCCTTAAGCAATATTGGCTTGCAAGTGGATATAGTTTCGTACTTTCGTTATTTTGATGTCTGTTAGCTGTATATTTTTAAACGTTCGTGTGTGTTACATTGTGAGTTCCTACGTGTCTTCAATGAAGATACAGCCCATCTCCATTGTATTTCTCTGTTTTTATAACAATTTTCCTTTCTGGACTATGATAAACAAAAAAACATGCTTTATGAGTTAGTTATATTCTCTGACTGTTGTTTTTTTTACCAACACATGCATACATATCCAGATTACAAATTCAGATTTATACCTGTAATTATTGGTGCACTGGGATATGTAACACACTGCCTAAATTACCAAATCAGAATTCTCAAAATCAGAAAGGGGAAAGCTGATTCGAAGACTACAGATGCAGTCCATCACTGGAACTGTAAAAGTCTGTAAAAGTCTAAAAAAAAGGTTATCATTTAAGTATATATGAGAATGTCAAGATATGCAAATATATGCAGGAGAAAACATATTTAAAACAAAACATACAAATTTGCACATATACATACATACATAAATACATGCATACATACATACATACAAAAATACCTTGTTGTTGATGCTGAAATTCCATTGAAGGAGCCTTGTATTTAGGTTAGAAACCGGTTCTTTCTCTATTAGCAAGAAATTTTAAAATAAAACTGAATACTGGCAGACATATATACATATATATATATATATATATATATATATATATATATATATATATATATATATATATATATATATATATATAAATACACACACATACACAAACACACACACACACACACATATATATATATCCATAAACGTACACATATATGTAAGTGAATATACATGTATATACACACGCATTTAGAATGTATGACTGAGACACGCCGTACCTGAGAAAATTATGAATGATATGTATATATGTATGTATGTATGTATGTATGTATGCATACCAATTATGGTTGCCGTAAATATTGAATTTATTCAGAATCTTAGAAATTATAATGCAAAGGATTGAGATGGACATCTTTATGCAGCCCTCAAGCTGTTTTAATATAAGGGGCCAGATAAGCAAAATCATTTTATCTTTTTTATGTTTTTGAGAGAGTCGTTATATAATTTTATGGATGTCTATTGGTACAAATATCGCCATGTGTGATAAATCGTTCAAAATGTTTTTTTAATATTCTTGTCCATTTCAAATCGGAACGAAACTCGCTTGAAATAAATACTGACAAGTATTTAGACCAGTAATACATCATTTCTACTGCACAATCGCCAATTATTTTCCACTTCCAGTCATATGCCATACGTACATCATTGCTTACGAATGGTTCAACTTGAAAGGTAAATGTAAGAATGCTTCAAACAAAATAAAACACACACACACACACACACACCACACACACACACACACACTCGCTCTCTCTCACGCACACACACATACACGCACATGCACATACACACATATACATTAAAAGCCATGTGTTAATTTAAAGAAAACTTCATGTGTTAATTTAAAAAGTGTGTTTGATTTTCTCTTGTGTAGGTCAGGGGTTCTCAGCTATTTTTTTCATTTTGGGGCTGCTTTAATTTCTATAATATTCTGGTGGACCCTGATAGACATTTGATTGCTAAATCCCTATTTTGTTTTTCACACTTTACATTTGTAGATTGAACTATGTAAGACACACGAGAAAGAAATTTAGCTGATTTTTTGCAATAAATATTAATGCAATAAATATTAATAGGCGCAGGAGTGGCTGTGTGGTAAGTAGCTTGCTAAGCAACCACATGGTTCCAGGTTCGGTCCCACTGCGTGGCATCTTGGGCAAGTGTCTTCTGCTATAGCCCCGGGCCGGCCAATGCCTTGTGAGTGGATTTGGTAGACGGAAACTGAAAAAAGCCTGTCGTATATATATGTATATATATATATATGTATATGTGTGTGTATCTGTGTCTGTGTCTGTTCCCCTAGCATTGCTTGACAACCGATGCTGGTGCGTTTACGTCCCCGTCACTTAGCGATTCGGCTAAAAGAGACCGATAGAATAAGTACTGGGCTTACAAAAAGAATAAGTCCCGGGATTGAGTTGCTCGACTAAAGGCGGTGCTCCAGCATGGCCGCAGTCAAATGACTGAAACAAGTAAATTAGTAAAAGAGAGAGAGAGCATACAACTAAAGCAAACCTTTTTTCAAGGGCCATTTACATTTCTATTGTGGTTTTCCAATTTCCCGTATTATCTATACTCGCAAAACCCTAATATGGACCTTCAGGTGCCATATGGACCCCGGCTGAGAAATGTTTGCTCTTTGATTGAAAGTATGCATGTTATAAACCTTAGTGTTTTAACTTGGTTTCTTCTTTTACATTTATTTATTACTTTTTACTCTTTTACTCTTTTACTTGCTTCAGTCATTTGACTGCGGCCATGCTGGAGCACCGCCTTTAGTCGAGCAAGTCAACCCCAGGACTTACTCTTTGTAAGCCTAGTACTTATTCTATCTTTCTCTTTTGCCGAACCGCTATGTTACGGGGACGTAAACACACCAGCATCGGTTGTCAAGCGATGTTAGGGAGAACAACACAGACACACAAACATATACACACAAATACACATATATATATACATATATACGACAGGCTTCTTCCTGTTTCCATCTACCAAATCCACTCATAAGGTTTTGGTTGGCCCGAGGCTATAGTAGAAGACAGTTTCCCAAGGTTCCACGCAGTGGGACTGAACCCAGAACCATGTGGTTGGTAAGCAAGCTACTTGCCACACACCCACTCCTGCGCCTATTGAGGATTATCTTTTGAAATGTGTTTCTATGTGTTTGTGTATGTGCTGTAAACCTGTATTATCTGCGAACTCTCATCGTTTACTCTCATTTATCCCTAAATTAGCGTCATAAACACACGTATCGGTGTTGTTTTAGAAAATACTGTACACAAACGTATAGCCGTTTTGAGCTACAATCCGGACAAGAATGTCTTAATAAGAATATGGAGAACAGTAGTTTATTTAAACTGTTCAAGTGGTTTCTTCTCAGGAGTTTTCACGACTTGTAGCCAGCCACTTCTTCGGAAAGAACAGACAACGTCAATGACACGTTACATCACAACTGTACTAGAAGTAAAATGAAGAGTATTGGAAGTAGCAGTAGTAGTAGTAGTAGAGACAGCAGCGGTGGCCTATTAATATTAGGGTGGTGAGCCTTAGCATTCCGTAATACGCGTCGGGTAATTTCCTTGTGGTCCATTTTACCCTTAATCTTTTCTGAGTCGATACAAGAAACAAGTATCAGTCAACTACTGGTGTTGATCTAATCAGAAACCGCCGGCTCTGTGACAAAATTTGAAGTCATTCATTATCGTTGTTGTCATCAATTTAGAAAGTTCCATTGGACTTTACCTTTTAACCTCTCGGGGTCGATTGGAATATGTACCAGTTGAGCAGTGTGGTTGATGTAACCGACTCGTCTTTTCTTTTGAAAATTTCTGGCCTTGTGCCTATAGTACAAACGATTATTTCTCATATTGTTTATAACATTAACAGTTCGTACTTTTATTTCCTGTAATGATTCTACCATTGTCCTGCATTAAGTGTGTCTTATAGACCGAGTGCTATGTCTGAACTAGCGACTACTCGCGCTAGTAACACCGTAGTAACAGGCTACTCGGCCGCCTTAAGTAAAGTATACATATGTTGGTTGTGTATAGGTTCAAATTTAAAAGCAAAAAAAAACAATATAAGCGTAGGAGTGGCTGTGTGGTAAGTAGCTTGC
>NC_043004.1:57739410-57741910 GCF_006345805.1 Octopus sinensis | reverse complement strand
GATACAGGCATCCAGCAACTGGACCTCCGTAATGCCATGGTGGACCGTGAAGTCTGGCGTAGCATGGTAAATTCCATTGTCTCGACCACGGTCGGACAATGATGATGATGATGAGCATATCAAACTGTTCCCAAAAATAAAATGAGTAATGGGAATACAAAATGCCAAATTTTCCCGAACAGCCTGATTACAAATAGTAATGTTAAAAAGTAATGATTTTGATTTTTGATTTTTCCAGTTTCAGCTCATGAGCTGTGGCCATGCTGGGGCACCGCCATATCCATATCTTTAAAGAAAGGTTATTAATACCATTTTACTATTAGTAACTAAAATATTTTTCTCTTCGTCTGGTCTGACAATAAGTCGATCAGATAATTGGAAACTCTTTATTTCCATAAAACCACACCTAAACTCGCGCGGAATTATAATTAATTAGATGCTATGATCTTTTAAAAGCCAAGGGACCAGTATTTTATCATCAAGGTTATTTATCAAACCATTCATATCCTGTAGTATCATATTACTGCCATATATTATACCAAACAAATATATCTAAGCGTCATATTTATTTTTATACTATACAATATTCATTAATATCATTCACTATACTATTTGTTTATCGCTCCATAAACAATCACTCTCATGAGAGATAAACATATATGTTCTGTCAGTGCAGGTTTATGGCTAATTATCTGAGGTGAAAATTAATATTTTGATGTTGTTCCTTAGCCCTAAAGACGTTTTGATTGAACAAGTCTACGAATTCATTATTTTAAAATTATGGAAGACTACATTATGGAATGGAATGTATGTATATATTTGTGTTGGTGTGCGTTTGTGTGTATCTGTTCATATATATATATATATATATATATATATATATACACACGATACAGAGATCGCAAAGTAGGAAGTTTTTAAGCTTCAAGCAGCAGACGGCTGTACACGATAAGATACAATAAAATTTCATTGCCATCGAGAGTTACAAACTGTTTCCCGTATTGAAATTTCTAAGAAATTCGATAAATTGATGGTTATTATAAAGCGTACTATTAGCAGCTAATGCTATTAAAATTAGAATAATTAATTTTACTTTTTTGCCACTCTCAATAAATGTCCATCATTATCCAGCTTCCATTTACCTTCAATTTGTACAAAAGGGTGGGCACCTATATTCCTGTACTTCTGATTGTAGGGTCCTAATATAGGAGTCTAGTACAGATTTCCGAATGTTGTAGGAGATTTGAGCAATGGTACACTATAAATAAATAAATAATTAAATATATATATTATATATATATATATATATATATATATATATATATGTGTGTGTGTGTGTGTGTGTTTGTGTGTGTATGTATATATATATGTGTGTGTGTGGTGTGGTGTGTGTGCTTGAGTGTGTATACACGCACATTTGTATATGTATGTTTTGTATGTATGTATGGCTTCTAATTTTTAATTTTATAAATCGTTCATTCAGGAGGAGGCCGGTCCCCAACAAAGTTACAAAACTCTATCTTTGGGGTGTAGTTAACACAGATAAATTCACATTTGGAACTTTGAAACATACATACATACATATATGCGTAGTCTTTATTTCCTTCGCTTGCTTAGTCATAATTATGATTAACACCTTTTTTCTCAAGTCGCTCAAGAATTACTATGAATGTTCTAAAGACCTAACATTTTTCTAAACCTTTGTGGTATAGGGCGTGATTTGTGGGCGATTTGGCTGCTATTTCTAAAGGATAGAAAAAGCCCATTCAAGAGCTTCATTAATGAGCGTAATGACAAAGTCAGAACATTTAAGGTGTGTCAACAGAATCTGAACATTTGCAAATTCTTAAAACTATTCTTTTGTGGGAGGTGAAGGTAACACTGATGTCCATACTTTGCTGAGATACTTTGAATACTCTTTTTTTTTTATTCCTTTCCGTCGTAATATAAAATGCAATAGATGTCGACTATGAAGTAACAGTACTCCGATGAAACAACTGGTCTTACTTATGATCAAAACCAGCAACATTAATCTACTTAATTACAAAACATACAATATAAAATCGTGTACATAAAAGAACTACGTGAACTATCATCACATGATTCTGAAATCGATAACATTTCATAATTGCATAGAAGTTCTTTTGTTTATTTTTTTTCATATTTAATAAGCCCTGATATATTTGCTACCGGAAGTTGCTTTTGATAACGCTATATCTACAATTCTCTCATTCTCTTATCCTGTCATTTTCTTGAACTCTTTATTAAGATCATTCACTTAGTTATTCGTTCTGTCTTTCTTTCTTTTTCCTTCTTCTATGTCTTCTTTTTCGTATTTGTTTCTGCTTCATCCTCTACGCCTTCTTTCTCCTTCTTCTTCTTCTTCTACTTCTTCTTCTTCTTCTTCTTCTTCGTCTTCTTCTTCTTCTTCTTCTTCTTCTTCTTCGTCTTCTTCTTCTTCTTCTTCGTCTTCGTCTTCTTCGTCTTCTTCTTCTTCTCT
>NC_043004.1:57736928-57739310 GCF_006345805.1 Octopus sinensis | reverse complement strand
GCGAGGTCTGCTAAAACCTTGTGAATGGAATTGGTAAACGGAAACTAAAAGCAACGCATCATAAATAAATAAATGAATATTCTCTATTGGCAAGAAATCTTGAAATAAAACTGAATAATGCCATACATACATACATACATACATACATACATACATACATACATACGCTGAAATATCGAGAAATCTGAAGTTACACTATATCCAGGTTACAAGTTTAGATTTATACCTTTAATTATTGGGGCCCTAGGATATGAAACACACTGTGTAAATACCAAGCTTCAGAAATTAGGCATCACAAAACTAGAAAGGAGAAAGCTAATTCGAAGACTAAAGATTCAGTCCATCTGTGAAACTTTCCAGAAGTTTATTATTTAATTATATATGAGCAAGTCTAGATATGCAAATATATACGTAAGAAGACATTCATAAAGCTAATAAAAGAGCCTTGAACCTAGATTAGAAACCGGTTCTGTCTCTATTGGCAAGAAATTTTGAAATGAAACTGAACAATGACATACATACATACATACATACATACATACATACATACATACATACATACATACATACATACATCTATGTAATCTCCATACGTCTATATTTGTGAGTGTGTTTTTAGCTAGTTATAACAGTCAAAACAGCTATTCGTCATAAGAGATTTCAGAAAAGCAATACATTCACACGTATTTGAAAGGCTACGGTTTTGTTAATACCAATTCTCTGGGATATTTTATTTGATGACGGCATCACGCAGTGTGTTGTGCGTATCCTCATGAGATCAAGACACCATTACACACAAATATTTGCAACCGGTTATATCCTGCACAGTACATGGAACGTTAAATATCGTCTGAAATTATTTCAACCGAATTAAGGCAGTGAGCTGGCAGAATCATTAGCTTGGGAAGCAAAATGCTTAGCGGCATTTCGTCCGTCACTACGTTCTGAGTTCAAATTCTGCTGAGGTTGACTTTGCCTTTCATCCTTGCGGGGTCCATAAAACAAGTACTAATGGAACAGTGGGGTCGGTGTAATCGACTTAACCCCATTCCCAATATTGCTAGCCTTGTGCCAAAATTTGAAATCATTATTTCACGCGGACAGTTTCACTATTCCTTCCGAAGAAAGTAAAATTCACATTCAAAGCCATTATCTTGATATTTTGACTCTACTTTTAATATTGAGTTTTCCCACCTGTGAATATTCAGCTATTCTTCCCACACTTCCATGAAAATAACAACCTTAAATTAACATCTTCCTATATATGCATATATGGGCTTGTCAGCTGGTAAGTTACTAGAAAATTTTAGAAAATGCTGATGGCGTATTCTTTTCCTTTCATTTTTTGTTTGTTTTTTTTTTTGTTTTTTGGCATAATACATTTTGATAAAATATTCGTATGCCATTAAGATATTGGAGTCAATTGAATTTACTATAACGTTTCGCTAATTGGAATTGACTTTGAAAATAATCTATATCATCATCAATATACTACCGCCTCTGTAGCTGCTGCTGCTGCTACCACTATAACTGTTTCTACTACTACTACTGATATCTAATAATGATATAACCAGAATGAAAATCAATAATAACGAGGAGGATGATGATTATGATAATATTAATAATAATAACAATAACTACTGTAGCTACAAAACTACTAGAAAATATATATAAAAAATGTTCGGAAGTAATATTTTAGAGAGGTTAAATTAATACTTACAATTGAATTAGATGCCAAAAATAAGGGAATACATTTCAATACTCTAGTGGTTTCAGTAATAAATTACCGTTATAATATTTTCAGCTGGAGGTTAAGTGAATCAGTTAGAGATTAGATAGAGAATATGACAGTATTTAAAATAGAACATATAATAGCATCATTTAAATGCACCAGGTTATGAAGATACAGATTTATCGTATTTAGCGCGAATTGAGACAGCTAGTAGAATTATGATATTACAGAAATCTTTTAATACGAGGAATCTACTTCAGTTGCAGCTAGTGAACTAGTGGTTTTTTTTCCCTTTTAGTAAAGAAGAAAGGCTTTTCTCATGACCCTTTATAGGTGTTCGGAGACTGACGGAATATTGGTTGAAAGGTATCTTCATACTGGAGATCTGGACTGAATGCATCCAGCACTGTGACCTCTGCTAAAACTCTACACGATTCAGGCGGTGATATAATTCGGTATATTTTGAAATTTGAATTGAAAATGCTAAGAGTCGGCACAAATACTGCAAGTAGTTCAGTTTCGACCCCCCCATACACATTTTTTAAGATCCCCAAAATTATAAAGGTCAAGGTTGATTTTCGCGGTATTCAGATTTAGAATGTAGACTATCAGAGCAAATGCCATGGGTCATTCTTAACAATGCTCTAACA
>NC_043004.1:57704428-57734428 GCF_006345805.1 Octopus sinensis | reverse complement strand
TTTTTCATATAGATTCCGTATCTACATTTGCTGGATCCAACTAATGCATTGCTTACAAACAAATCACTAACATTTATTTCCTCTATATAGATGTGTCAAAACAATGTACAAAGAAAACGCCCAAATGGAACATATAGAAAATTAAACTAACACGGATTCAGTAGTGATGTAAAAATGTTAATAATACATACACCAGCGTGAAAATGGAAAATTGATTAAAAATCCACATATTATGTGAGATTAAAACACCGACACTAGAGAGTTAGAACAGAACTATACAAGTAGATTGGGCGAAGATAAATATGATATGACACAACACTAGGGCATAATGGAGAAACATTAAAATGTCAAAAGTAAAATTTTAAAAGATAGCTATAACCTGAAGCTCTCATAGAGTAGATTGAAAATTAAATTAATTGAAATGTCTTGATGTGTAACACAGAATGTTATTGCATTTGGTGCCAAATATCATAAAGTGCGTATAGATACGTTATATGTATCAGTTGTACAATTGAGGAGGAAGGTGGTACAAACAGAGAACTAAGAGCAATGCACCCAATGAACGTAGTAAAGCACTTAGAATATAACCACGGTATACTGGTTTGAGTAATAGGAGGAGAGATGTCGAATACTGACATATGGTTTGAAATTTTGGAAAATAGTTAAAGTTATTTGGATTATCCTCAGTATTTCACTGGTAATTATTTTATCGGCCCTTCAGAAGAAGGAAATACAAATTTGGTCACAGCCGTATTTGAACTCGGAAAATATACGGAGGTAAACAAATAATACAAAAACTTTAGCCTGGCATTTAACCAATTTATTGTCATCTATATGAGGAAATCTTACATTTCAGAGAAGAAATTAATGCGTTGTGAAGAGGAGTGATGAAATGATTACAAAAGAAATCATGAATGAAACAAAATCAAAATATTGGTTTCGAATTTTTGCAGAAGACCAGGAATTGTGGAGGAGGAGGTTAAGATAACTACATCAACTCAGTGTTTAACTGCTTCATATTTTATCGACTGCGAATTGATGAAAAGCATAGTCGACCTCGGCGAAGTTTGAAATCCGAATGTAAAGATGGGCGAAATGCCCTTAAACATTTTGCCCGGCGTGCTAAGGATTATGCCAGCTCGCTGCCTTACAAAACCAAAGTATTAACTGAGGTAAGCAAAGCAATAAACATCAGCAAGACAACTTAGAGAATGCCTCATTGGTTTGTATTGTTGCATCTTATCAAAATCCGTTACGAAAAATTCATAATGACTTCAGTTTACGACCCTGAAAGAGGAGGAAATGAAACAAAGCCCAGAGAGTCTTAATAGAAGAATGCATAGAGCTGGAGTCCTCATCATTCTTTCATCAACGAAAGCATGTAACCGGAAATCTTACATTTTATTGTTTTAATATATCTTATAGGCGTAGGAGTGGCTGTGTGGTAAGTAGCTTGCTTACGAACCACATGGTACCAGGTTCAGTCCCACTGCGTGGCACTTTGGGCAAGTGTCTTCTACTATAGCCTCAGGCTGACCAAAGCCTTGTGAGTGGATGTGGTAGACGGAAAATGAAAGAAGTTCGTCTTATATATGTGTGTGTATATATATATATATATATATATATATATATATATTTGTGTGTGTGTGTGTGTGTATATATGTTTGTGTGTCTGTGTCTGTCCCCCCAACATCGCTTGACAACCGATGCTGTTGTGCTTACGTCCCCGTAACATAGCGGTTCGGCAAAAGAGACCGATAGAATAAGTACTAGGCTTACGAGTAAATCCGGAGGTAGATTTGCTCGTCTAAAAAAGGTGGTGCTCCAGCATGGCCACAGTCAAATGACTGAAACGAGTAAAAGATTATTACTTACAGCGGTCAAAAAGAGACTAACGTGCGGTAAAGCTATTTGATTTGCAGTGATGATTCCTATTGAACGGAATCATGATTACGTATCTTTTACAATGAAATATTGGGAATGTGCTTTTTTAACATTACCTTTTGTTCATTCAAGCCTACAAGCGAGTTGGGTTGTTCATGTCTTTTCGTTGGTGCTAAACATAGGTTAATGAACTATGTTGATGCGAACAGGTTAACGATATTGTCACGTCCCAAATGAATTTCGCTAGGTATACACGTATAGGCGCAGGAGTGGCTGTTTGGTAAGTAGCTTGCTAACCAACCACATGGTTCCGGGTTCGGTCCCACTGCGTGGCATCTTGAGCAAGTGTCTTCTGCTATATATATATATATATATAATATATATATGTGTGTGTGTGTGTGTGTGTGTGTTGTGTGTGTGTGTTTGTGTGTCTGTGTTTGTCCCCCTAGCATTGCTTGACAACCGATGCTGGTGTGTTTACGTCTCCGTCACTTAGCGATTCGGCAAAAGAGACCGACAGAATAAGTACTGGGCTTACAAAGAATAAGTCCCGGGGTCGATTTGCTCGACTAAAGGCGGTGCTCCAGCATGGCCGCAGTCAAATGACTGAAACAAGTAAATGAGTAAAAGAGTAAAGAGTATCTGTGGAATACTTAGTGACACCTTCCCTAAAAGGTAAACATTTCAGTTTATCAAACAACAGAATATTCACCGCAAAAACCCACGAAGTTCCATCGTATTTTATAGTATGCTATACAATGTTGCTCGACAGATATGATGTAGTGAATAATGATCCAGCAACTTGACTCTAAAATTAGACTTGTTTTCATAAATTTTTCATGTGATCCGTTTACGTATTTGAAAACCTTATTTACAAGAAACATAAGTTTACATGTTTTGAGATCATTGGCGCTGATCACAGGTCGATGAACAATATTGAGGTAAGCAAATTATACGATAGATGGCATTAGTCTGCTCGAATTCCATTAATATCGTTAAGAAATAATATCGCCTACAATACTCAAGAGAATTTTTTTTTAATTCTCACTTCTAAATAGTTATATATAAACATTATATATTTAAAAGTTTATATATATATATATATATATATATATAAAATTTCTAACTTTCTAACATATATTTATGTATATATAAGCGTGTGCGTGTGTGTGCTTGTGATTTTGTAAGACAAAGGGAATGAGATGTAACTGAGAAACACACGCGGAAGAGTTAGCTCTACAATTTGAAGGCTCATGTCTTTCACAGAAATACGATAACCGAGCGAAATTGAGTAATTTATTAAGACATATAATAAATTTTAGAAGTAAAGACTCTGTAGTTATGAATATTTATAAGTCTTTATCTTTATTTTCCATATAATAACCGCCCATTTCCTAAGCCAGCAATTCTTGGTTGCTTCATATTATATCGAAGAAAAAGGAAAATTAACATAAAATTCAAGAATAGTGTTGTCGCGTATTAACGGAGGTTGCGAAGTAACAGTAAGATATTGATTTGTGACTTCAATTTATGTCACGTTCCTTTTTCTTGTTTTATACCGATATTTGTAAGTTTATGAGATATAATAATCAATACTAAAGGAATAGAAAAATGTTATATTATACAAATATTAGTCATGTTTATAATTAATAAGCAGAATTGCTCTCTCTCTCTCTCTCTCTCTCTCTCTCTCTCTCTCTCTCTCTCTCACTAGGAGTTTCTGGCGACTAACTTATCAAGAAAAATAAGTATACACAAGAACTTAAGACATTGTAAGGGTTTGAATTGTAAAGAATTAGGATATTAATTTTTTTCATGTAAGAAAATTTCACAATCTTTATAGCAGTTAAATATATTTTACGGAATAAAATCAATAGAAATCCTTGTGTTATCGTATGTAATCTAGTGACATTGAAATATCATAATGATATGAGGGATATATTCATAACAATTGTTTTGATTCAAAAGGTTGCTTTATTTCAACGTGGCAATAACAAACTTTATATAAACAATACAGAATAAATTTTAAAAACTGAATATGAATTACGTGTATGAGTGTGTGTTGTGGGGCTATGTATATGTATGTACATGTGGATGCATGTATTTGTATATACGTGTGCCTATACATGCATGTTTCAATTTGTTCAATCGAATTCATTATCAAATCCACTTCATACTTACTGTTAGTTGAACAATTAACACTGTTGTATACTATACTGAGTTACTATTCACAGACTTTGAAAATAAAGTTAGCTTGGGCAATACATATACTGAAATTGGAACGATATGGAGAAGATTAGCATGGCCCCTGCGTAAGGATGACACGCAAATTCGTGAAGCGTTCCATACTCTCTAGGCGCAGGATTGGCGGTGTGGTAAGTAGCTTGCTTACTTCCGGTTACCCAGAATGCAACACTAGTTGGTCTGGACTGTTACAGTAAGAAGATTTGAGTTTCGGCTCCGTGAATAGAAAAAAAAGACCAAAAAGAAAAATTGTCAATTGTAGCTCGCGAAATATTGTGTTCTTATTACCATAACGGTGAATTGAGAATTTTTGCTTGAAAATTCTTTTTGTAAATTCTAGTGGTCGTATCTCGCCAGAAAAAGTGGATTTTTTTCTTTTTGCAAAGTGGACGTGAGTGTGTTGGTTCTGTCCAATATTGAACTGAAAAAAAAAGAACAGCATCAGCATAAGACCGTAGAGATAGGTGGATTTGTTTTCGCTTGAGCTGGGTGTAATTTGTCAAATAGTAATTGTGTGTTGATAAATTTCGCTCAGCTCCGTGGCAATTCTGCCTGCTGTCAGGGGCTGCTGTTTGTTATTTTTTGTATTGGAAAAAAGTCGGGGCGTATCTTCCTCCGAACTTATTGGATTTTGCCATTGAAACTTGAAGTTGGCCAGGAGTACCTGTTGGCCATTGATGTTTCCTGTGTGAACTGTTTTTCTTTTCTCTATCCTTCTGTTTTTTCTTTCTTTTTGGAGATGTTTTTGCGTTTCTTTTGAATTTTATTTTTTATGCATTTTTTGAACTGACTTGTTTATTCTTTTGGGACTTGTTAATTTATTTGGACTTTCCGTCTTCTTTGAATTGACTTTTAACATAGCAAATGCAAAAAGTGCCTTAGAATGGGAGGTAGTCCCAGCTAAGCAATGGATTGAAAGCCTTGAGAGAAGGACGGTGGTACTACGGACCTATTCTAGGTCGCGTGACGCCATCGCCCTCTTCGACAAGGGTTTTCTTAATAAAGAGCTGGCAAAATGTTTGCCAGTTAAAAATTACATTATAACCTGGGGTGTCAAATACGCCACGGTGTGGCTACTTTTCGACACTCCTGAGGAGGCTTGCACTGTGGCAGGCCAGGCCCTGGAAGGTGGGGAGATTTTGTTTCTTCCCACATATTCTGAGAAGAAGGTGATAAGGGTATGTGGTCTTTCCCCGGGCACCGAAGCGGGGTGGATTGCAGATGCCATCCGGCGGGGCCTGGGGGATAGCGGGCCCAGGCTTTTAAATACAGAGATAAAGCCTGCGGTCGACTGGAAGGTTGCAACGGCAACTTTGACCCTATGGATCCCAGTGCCCGCGGGGGAAATGACTTTCCCCGACTTTTTAAAAATGGATGGCTCAAGGTATCCAGTGATACTTGAGGGTCGCCCTCCCATGTGTCCTCGTGCATGCAGCCAGGCCACATTAAAAGGAACTACCCCGAGGACCATGGTTAGGTCCTGGAACGGTCACTGGATGCAACCTCTCCTACCCAGTCAAAGGGAGTGGTGGATGTGGTCGAGGAGGCTTCAGCCTCCTCAACCCAAAAAGGACTAAAAAGGAAGAAGGCGGGCAACAATAGTTGCACGCCGAAGGAACCTAAGGCTTCGGGAGGCAGGGGAGAGACTCCTGACAAAGCGGAAGAACTCCACTCTCCCGCAGTCAGGAAGAAAAGAAAAAAAAGAAAGAAGATGAACGGGTCATCGCAGAGGGGAGATGATGTACCGTCTGCATCTCCCGAAGTTGTGCCACCCACGGTGGAAGAAACGACCTCCACCCTTAAAGATGATGAATTAATTATCTTTTTCTACAAGGGCGGGAGGTGGAAAAAATAGTAGAAGAACATAAAGAGACAGTAGATATGCTCTTCACACGGGATTCCGAATGGCCTACGCAGATAGCTGTGGAGGTCATAAGGTTTTCCTTGTGAGAAAGGCTTAGAGGTTTTGAGGAGGAGTGTCGCATATGGCCGGGTGGTCCTTACACGACTTACATGTCCTACATGAGTGAGGCGAGAGAAATGGCGGGATACAGGAAATCAAGCTGCATTGAAGATAATGATGAATATATCGATGGATTTATCGAAGAGTAGGAGGTGAAAAAGCCTCGTTAGAGGGTTTGGAACCTCATCTTATTGTATTATTTGTGGTGGTTTATAACCTCAATTGTGTGTTTAAAAAAACACATGTTAAATAAGAGATTTTAGGGCCTCCTTCTTGTAAGAGGTTTGAAACCTCATATTGATTTAAAAATAGAAAATATGTTTTCGAGAAAAATCCAATCGGCGGGTGTTGGGTTTCGTCTCTCATTTATTCATTTTATTTCATTTTTCATTCATTAATGTATTTGTCTAGCCGCAAAGCTACACACTCTTTGTACTGTCTGTAATGACAAATTTTATTAAATAACGTAGATTGCTTACCAACCACATGGATCTGGGTTCAGTCCCACTACATGGCATCTTGAGCAAGTGTCTTCTACTATGGCCTCTGGACGACCAAAGCCTTGTGAGTGGATTTGGTAGATGAAAACTGAAAGAAGCCCGTCGTATATATGTATATATATATATATGTATATGTATGTGTGTGTATATGTTTGTGTATCTGTGTTTGTCCTTCCAGCATCGCTTGACAGCTGATGCCGGTGTGTTTACATCCCCGTAACCTAGCGGTTCGGCAAAAAGACCGATAGAATAAGTACTAGGCTTACAAAGAATAAGTCCTGGGGTCGACTTGCTCGACTAAAGGCGGTGATCCAGCATGGCTGCATTCAAATGATTGAAACAAGTATACGAGTAAAAGAGTAAACCCTGGTTTGTTCAGGCCTGAATACACGTGTTTGTGCCGAGATAGCAGCAGTGAAGGATGCAGCCTCCGTAGGATATACAACACTCGAAAGATGGGCGGAAGCACTCCGTCGGTTACGACGACGAGGGTTCTGGTTGATCCGAATCAACGGAACAGCCTGCTCGTGAAATTAACGTGTAAGTGGCTGAGCACTCTACAGACACGTGTACCCTTAACGTAGTTCTCGAGGATATTCAGCGTGACACAGAGAGTGACAAGGCCGGCCCTTTGAAATACAGGTACAACAGAAACAGGAAGTAAGAGTGAGAGAAAGTTGTGGCGAAAGAGTACAGCAGGGATCACCACCATCCCCTGCCGGAGCCTCGTGGAGCTTTAGGTGTTTTCGCTTAATAAACACTCACAACGCCCGGTCTGGGAATCGAAACGGCGATCCTATGACCGCGAGTCCGCTGCCCTAACCACTGGGCCATTGCGCCTCCACGACTCGAAAGATACTAAACACGTGAAAGATACTAATTTTGATAAATATCTCAAAATAGGACGACAGGCATTGTATTGTCGTTCAGTCTAATACAAAGTGCAGCTACATTTTCCAGAAATTTCTCCGTACATTTCTATGTTTCCTAGATTCGTGCAAATTCTTCCTAGATTCGTGCAAATTCTTCAAAACAAGCTTTCCCTCGTAACTGCTCTAATAATTACTGAATTTCAAACACATCAACATCTCCGCCCACATTCTCATTAACATACTAACATACACAGCCAATAATTTACTCAATCACGAACCATTTTTCACCTACTCTCATTATTCACAGACATTCACTCAAGTATGTGACTGATTTCTGCTATCACACGAAGGACGCCTCGAGTAGGTATGCGTATTCGTTCCCTAACCATGCAATCGACAAACACTTCCAAAGCTACATGCATTTGTGTATATATGCTTGTTTTATGCATGTCAGTGATTAGTGTATAACTGTGAACATGATTAGTAATTTGCAAATATAAATTCTTTGTATTGTTAAACAAGAGGTGAATTGCACCCACAAATTAAGGTATATTGATTAGAGATGATTAAATTACCAAAAACAGTAACGTACACAAAATTGCTGCAAATACCATCTATGAATTATATAGGATACAGTTTCTGCTTTCACCATACTCAAGTAACGAATGTGCTTTTAAGAGTTCAAACGACTGCTTAATGGTTAAATACACTACAAAGTGTAGAGAACGACTTTAGTTTGTTTATGTTTTAACTAAGGCCTGATATTTCCAGTACTAGAATGTGTGTCTGAGTGTTTATGCATATCTGTTTGCCTCTATGTATGTATGTATGTATGTGTGTGTGTGTGTGTGTGTGTGTGTGTGCGCCAGGATGTCTTTGCGTAGGTGGTGCGTGCGTGTGGGTATTTTCCTTTAGTCTGAAGTATGGCTATTAGCAGATCCTTCCGAACTGAGGAAAGAGAGAAAGGCGGTATCCTCAATTCGGCTATCCTCAAAAGGCGGCAAGCTAGCAGAAACATTAGCGCGTCGAGCGAAATGCTTAGCAGTATTTCGTCTGCTGTTATATTGTGAGTTCAAATTCCGCCGAGGTCGCCTTTACCTTTTATCCTTTCGGGGTCGATAAATTAAGTACCAGTTACGCTCTGGGGTTGATTTCATCGACTTAATCGGTTTGTCTTTCCTTGTTTGTCCCCTCTGTGTTTAGCCCCTTGTGGGTAGTAAAGAAATAGGTATTCTCAATTCGGCTATCGAGCCCGAGTACGAGTAACAAAAGCGACTCAGCAAAACGCATAGATGCTGCAAATTCTCATTTGGTCACATTTTATGAGAGTATCTACGAACTTTTCAGCGACCTCATGCATGTATGCATGCATGCATGTATGTATGTATGTTTGTATGTATGTATGTGTGTGTGTTTATACTTGTTTAAGAACTTGAGACACTTCAGAACTATCTCGATATCGTCGGTACAATTCATTAGGACATTTATGATAGATGTACTGATATGCTTATCCATGAATATTCTGTGGGAGATGAAGAACTCTTTCCATAAGCTATAATAATGTTTCAGACACAAGATACCAGTTCAGTAAAAAGAAAAAATAGGGTTACTGCATGAATGTCGCAGAAATATATTGAATTATTCAAAATCTGTAAATCTAAAGAATATTGATTATAACTCGAAAATCTATTTTATTCCTCAAAATCAGTATCAAAAGCACAGCAAAGCGAGAAGTCTCAGGTTTCAAGTGGTTTAGAATATTTCACAGCTAGCTACGAAAAATGAAATAGATCATAACCATTCCCTTAAGCGTTTCATCTATAATAATCGTGAGAATTTATAGAGATCGTCTCCCAACTGAAGCGCTATTGCCACTCGCTGTTTTCAGTCGAAGGTTTTTATATGTATGAACATATGTATGTATGATTATGTGTGTATGTATACACATACAAACACACGCACATACGGAAGTGTGTGTGAGTGTTCGCGCGTGCACGTGTCTGTGTGTGTCTACGTGTGTCAATATGTCATCCTATATATATAAAACGCTATTAATTGTAAAATCTTGCAATTACGAGATTACGTTTCGCTGATGTGGTTTTAATAGAATTCAACTATTTCTGGATCTGTCACAGTAGTGCGAAAGATTAGCCTGACTGCCCTCTACCGTTTACATTTAATTAATTAAAACTTAGGGATTATCTTCCCAGCCGTCTTTTTCCAGCATTATTCAATCCGATAATTATTTCGCAACACACTCGAATTGTGATATTAATTAATATTTCTTGGCGTCTGACATAAAGTATGCTAGTGGCAATATTACTACTTCAAGTGATAGCGAGTTCAAAAATATACGGAGAAGCTACTTAATCTCTTTGTTAGAAGGACCCGTGAATATTTCATGGAATTAAAGGTAAACTTATTGGATTATTTCTGAAAAACTTTATCTAAAAAACCTGAAAGCGTAACCTGTGTTGTGTCTATCAAAAGAGAGTCTCTCATCCGCTACTTATTGAAAAGTGCAAGAAATTAGAATACGACGATTACTTAATGTACTTTATATATACATTTTATATACTTCATGTACAATTTTATAGACTAAATACGCAGCACTCTGCCCGTTTCTGTCTCACTCTTCGTCTTATCTTTTTCTCTGTCTTTTTTCTCTCGCTCTTCGCCTTTTCCTTCACCTAATCACACGAAAGCGTTACAGAATTGCTAGGTAATAGACAAAAAGTCTTAGTTAAAATTTAAAACTTTCACACTTTACTTAGTATCACTTCTCTCTAGATTTCCAAGTAGTAGAACTATTATTACACATTATTACTCATTTATTCTAACTAAACATTAAATGGCATAAATTCTTTCTACTATTTCCTAAATAGAGAAATGCTTAATTTTAATTTTGTTTTCTTGTTTTGGTTGAAATGATACGATGAAGAAATCATGCACAAGTTACATCCATATTTAAATACCAGAATATATACGAATGTACGCGTACGTTGAAACGTATGAATACATACATTAAGTATGAACACACTCATACATATACACATAATATATATATATATATATATATATATATATATATATATATATATATACTTTTAGTTCTTAAACAACTAGACTCAACACTACCTAAGCATGTTTCATCTTTCATAATAATTTTATGAACATCCGAATGAGTTGTGACACAAACTCCATATAGTCTCCTGTAACAACATATTATTATTGTGATACTACCTTTCTGATGTATTCTTTTTGCACTGAGGAGAATGGTAATATGAAATGAAATTAATTTAATTGTAATTAATAAAATTTGTTTCATGTTCCTTACATGTTGGTATTAACATTTGAAACGATCGTATGCATGGATTAACATTTTAGAAAAGTTTATATAGTTTATATGAGTATATATAAGATATAAATGCTCATAACACATCTTATACTTATATATATATATTATATATATATATATATGTGGTGTGTGTGTGTGTGTGTGTGTGTGTGTGTGTGCGCGCATATATATATATACATACATCCAACAGACGAGATGTAGAGATTCTTGGTATGAAAAAGAAACTGTCTGTACCGCTCGAATGATTCGAACTTAGACTCCGATGTCTTTACCAGGAGCCAATTCCATGATGTAAAGAATTGTTATAAAAGGAATCTAGGTGATCAGATGTGGAGTTAATTATGCGGATAAATAAATTAAATATAACAGCGTCATAAACAAAAGAAATATATATGTATACATGTAATAAGGTCACTGCTCGAACCTGCGGCCTTAAGATCCTAAGTGAAATATCTTTACCACTAAGCTGGCGCTAAGAATCATTTCATAAATTACTATTTCAAAAGGGGTTTATTCCGTACACTGCAGTTATTTATTAAACTCAAGTACATAGGAACACTTTATCGTTTCAAGTAGAATTAGAGTAACACTCGTGTGCTTCTGATACACACTGTACCTAACCAACATGTTGGGAAAAGCTGTTGCATTTCCTCTTAATCACTTATATTAAAATCAACTATTTCACGCGTGGTTTCAGACCTTTGAATTTATTTTTCATAAGCAATAATTAACAGGCACCAATTTATATAGATAATTTGTAACCATAGAAACGACTAAAATGATGGATACTATAATGTCTTTAAAAACTAAATATCCTACCGATATATTTGATTTCTTTATTTTAATTTATATGAGAGCAGCTAACCTAATATTGATTATTGAAATTTCCACTTAATTTAATACTGGTTTATCAATAATGCACAAAGCCAATATTGGAGGAACTAAAGAGAAGTAAGAATGGAACAGGTGGAATTTCTACTAGTATATTACTTACTCTTTCTCTCTCTTATTCTTTGTAAGCCCAGTACTTATTCTATCTGTCTCTTTTGCCGAACCGCTAAGTGACGGGGACGTAAACACACCAGCATCGGTTGTCAAGCAATGCTAGGGGGACAAACACAGACACAACACACACACACACACACATACATATATACATATATAAGACAGGCTTCTTTCAGTTTCCGTCTACCAAATCCACTCACAAGACATTGGTCGGTCCGGGGCTATAGCAGAAGACAATTGCCCAAGATGCCACGCAGTGGGACTGAACCCGGAACCATGTAGCTGGTTAGCAAGCTACTTACCACACAGCCACTCATGCGCCTAGTTAATTGTAAACGAACAGAAAGAAAGATTCAACCATGAAGGGTATAATGTCACAAACTAAAATGACCAAATGATGTGAGGTAGATACTAGTCAGGAGTTTCGACTATTTCAAGCCATTAACATTTCTCAGGTGATCGCTAAACCCTGATGCATGAATAACATGTGTAAATAGAAGATTATAGTATAAAAACAAAGACTAGATAATCGAAAGTATTCAGTTTCTATACTATTTGGCTCAGATATTACATTTCGACAGTGTTAGTTGTCTTCATTTAATCCGATGGTGTTGATTTAAACAAATACGGCAACTTCTATTCCAATTGAATTCATCACGTTCCTAAAAATAGTCTTTGGGCTAGCAACATGCAATCGATATATTTCTGAACGCATGTCTAAGCCGATTCTAAATCTATTTTGTTTCTTAAAAATTTCGTTTATTCATTTGTGTAGTCTATTAGAGTTGGCAAGGAGACCTTACCACGTGACATAAAGTGAAAGTATTAGGGGACGTTAAGTTAAATATGCATAAAATGAACGTATATATATGTGTGTGTGTACATATCTATATAACCATATATATATATATATATATATATATATATATATATATATATATATACACATGAATATATATATAGATATTTACATATACAAATATGTAAGTGCATCTCTGTGTGTGTTTGTATGTGTGTACGTTCGTATGCCTGTTAGCTGTTGGTGTTAACAATATTCTATTTAAGGATGTATTGTTTATCTTCAGAAATATAGAAAAGTGCTATTTTTCTCCCTATACTGACCTTATATCTAATGGGAGATTTGTTAGGTTGTACGATTAAGAAATGATTTTTACAGTTATCAGTACGTATCTTTTTGTGCCTATGTACGTATATATGTATGTATATAATATTTTCATATTTCTCCATGCCCATATTATCATACATGTATAACAATGGGCTCATTCGCACGTATACACATAGACTCAGATTCAAATATACACGCAAACATATATATATATATCACCGTGATCACCGTGACCGACCAGGCTATCAGATGTTGCTACACATTGCTAGTCACAATGCGCTTCGCATTGTTTTAGCCTTCAAACGACGCCACCCCGCTGGCTAAACGAGCAGGCCAACAGAAGAAAGAGTGAGAGAAAGTTGTGGCGAAAGAGTAAAGCAGGGATCGCCACCACCCTCTGCCGAAGCCTCGTGGAGCTTTAGGTGTTTTCACTCAATAAACATTCACAACGCCCGGTCTGGGTATCGAAACCGCGATCCAACAACCGCGAGTCCGCTGCCCTAAACCACTGGGCCATTGCGCCTCCACATACACACACACACACACACACACACACACACACACACACATATATATATATATATATAATATATATATATATATATTATATATATATATATATTATATATATCGGTGAACAGACACATTCAAACATATACATAAATATACTCTTTTACCCTTTTACTTGTTTCAGTCATTTGACTGCGGCCATGCTGCAGCACCGCCTTTAGTCAAGCAAATTGACCCCAGGACTTATTCTTTGTAAGCCTAGTACTTATTCTATCGGTCTCTTTTGCCGAACCGCTAAGTTATGGGGTCGTAAAAACACGAACATCGGTTGTCAAGCGATGTTGGAAGGACAAACACATACACACAAACGCACACACATACATATACATATATGCGACCTGCTTCTTTCAGCTCCCGTCCACCAAATCCACTCACAAGGCTTTGGTTGGCCCGAATCTATAGTAGAAGACACTTGCTCAAGGTGCCACGCAGTGGGGCTGAACCTGGAACCATGTGGTTGGTAAGTAAACTACTTACCACACAACTACTCCTGCGCCTATATGCACACGTACTGACATATATGTGCACGCATGTGTGTGAAAGTACAATCTTTTACGCAACAAAACATTCTAGCATGTTCCTCTAATTGAATAGGCGATTGCTCTTTTTGTACAATAAGGAATTGTTACATCATTTACATTTTACGGATATCTGTCCTCATCTTGCTTGTTGTTAACTCCAAGTTGCGGCTGATATACCCGCCAGCTTTCTTCAGGTGCCTTGGGGAAATTTCGATCCTGGGTTCTCATTTCTAAGGTATTTTCGATCTTATTATTATTATTATTATTATTATTATTGTTGTTGTTCAGATCACTGCTTGGAATCGTACTCGGAATCTTGGGGTTATTATGTAGATAATGTACATAACTTCTCATCTCTTCAATATAGTACTCTATTAAGGAATGATTATATCAGAACATTAATACCCCATAAACATTTATGATCTTATACAACTCCCAACAGTTCTGTCTATTGCAGAATTACCAAAACCTGCATATATTTGTGGGGTTAAAAATGTATGAACTAACACTTGCTTTTAACAATGGTGTTTTATTAGATAGTTATTCTATCTCTGACTCAAAGAATGTAGAATTTATCCAAAAAATATACACTAAATATTTATAAAACAAACGCAGATACTCACATACAAACGCACACACATTCACACACACACTTGCTGGTTCACATGAGCATATCGTGTTTGTCAACTGCGCAATAACATAAATTAAATTTAGTTGATTTGCATAATTGCAGAGTCGGCCTAAAACAAGGAAGAGATTAGTCTTAGAAAATGAGACCTGCGAATTAGATGAGAAAACATGAACATGCTATTGAAAGTAGCTATTATAACATTAGAACTGTTGGAATCATTTCTGAATGCGCTATTGAAATAATTGAGTGGCATTGGAGTTATAGAGAAGGACAGAGGAGAGGCAGAATACATCTATTCATTATTCGAAAAGACTCTTTCATTGAGCCGTGTCACTCAGTCAGAAAATTCCAAGAAGCAAGTTCACTGATATGATCGACATACACCGATCATGATGATGAAGGCGGCAGCGATGGTGAGGGTGGTGGTGATGATGATGATGATGATGGTGACGATGACGAAGACGACTATGTTGATGATGAGGATGATGACGATGATGATGATGATTCAAAATAATAAGCGACGCTTCAATTAAGCTTCGTGGAGTTAGGAGAAAAATGTGATGTGATGAACATGCAACATAAATGTTACAAGGGATGACGAAGCAGCTATATTCTGGGATATAGAAACCAAAATAAGATGTGAGCTTTAAGTGTTATGAAGGAGATATTTTCAACAACGACACATTATGCTATGAAAAATCTACGCAGTGGTGGAAGGCACCACTTTCATCTATTCTCATCATCACCTCGACAGGAAGGTTACGCATAATACAGTTCTACATTTAAGAGATATGGAATCATGTACATTATTTAATTGTGACGGATATTTGTCCTCATCTTGTCTGTTGTTAACACATCGTTTCGGCTGCTATGCCCTCCAGCCTTCATAAGGTGTCTTGGGGAAACTTCGAACCTGGGTTCTCATTCCTAAGGTATTTTTCGATGTTGTTGTTATTATTATTATTATTATTATTATTATTATATTATTATTATTATTATTATTATTATTATTATTGTTATTATTATTATTATTCAGGTCACTGGCTGAATAATAATAATATTGATAGATCGAGTAGAGCTGATCATGCATGGAAAATGAAGACCACCTCCCCCTGTAGGATGAAGTTAAAATGATAGACAGAGAACACCACTTGGAAAATACGAAAATTAAAAGAAGCAGCACATATGTTAGGAGACAAAAACCTCCTAAGCAGACCGAGTGTAGATATGAATAGCATATGTGAACCGGTATTAAGGAAGGATAGAAAAATATTAGATTTATAAGCCCTAAAATTCACTCCATAATTGCCCACGGACATATGGCGTAGTGGTTAAAAGCGCTTGATACTAACTCAAGATTCCGAGTTCGATTCCAGGCAGTGAACTTAATAATAATAAGAGGACGAACAACTACTACAACGTCGTGAAAATACCTTAGGAATGAGAACCCCGGTTTGAATTTTCCCCAAGACACCTGCTGAAGGCTGGAGGGTATATCAGCCCAAACGTTGTGTTAACAACAAACAATATCCGTCAAGTATAAATAATTTGTTACACATAAGTTCCTTTTTGTGGTCATCAACAGATTTTACTTCAGGCATTGAAGAAAGCGAAATGTAATTGCCCTCTTGCAAAATAATCCATGTGTCTTTTCAGATACAGGGATGAGTTAGTTTCGTTCCTCTGGCTGTTCGATTCCTGAACAGATAATATGATATCATGGCTGGAGCATGAAATGGAATGTATCTCTATAACTGTTTACAGCAGGATCTCCAACCATCATAAATTTCAGATATACCGATAGCATATAAAGTGCTGAGCCTTGCCGTCGCCGTATTGATGTATTAAAGAATGATTCACAACGCTATTCTTTTACGTTTTTCAGTCATTTTCACTGCGGTCAAGCTGGAGAAACCTCATTCAAGGCTTTTAATCGAACTTTTCCTTTGTTAGCCTAGTACTTATTCTATTGGCCTCTATTGCCGAACCACTAAGTTACGTGAACGTAAACAAACCATCATCGGTTTTTAAGCGATGTTGGTGGGGAACAAAGACTAGCACAATCACAAATATATATATATATATATATATATATATATAATATATATATATACAAAGAGCAATAAAGATTCAAGTTAATTTTAAAAATTTACTTGAATATGGTACCTAACTTAGATGCACAAAAAAAACTATACTGATTAACAATACAGTAATGTGGGGTGATTATAAGCGAGAAAGAAGCAACAAGAATGGATAGGTTTTTAGTACGATCGTTTCATACAAGGACAGGTTTTATTAAAAGTTGCAAAGATTACAGCATATAACGAGTCCCGTACTCATCAGCTAAAATACATGTAAGTTCTCTAGACATCCTAGTGTTTGAGGCTATACTCATGAAGTAATGTAGATAATTTAATATCTACATTACTTCATGAGTATAGCCTCAAACACTAGGATGTCTAGAGAACTTACATGTATTTTAGCTGATGAGTACGGGACTCGTTTATATGCTGTAATCTTTGCAACTTTTAATAAAACCTGTCCTTGTATGAAACGATCGTACTAAAAACCTATCCATTCTTGTTGCTTCTTTCTCGCGTATATATATATATATAATATATATATATATATACGGTATAAGCAATTAAGATTCAAGTGAGTTCTATTGAATTCACATGAATATGGTACTTAACTTGGATGTACCAGAAATCTATATGGTGTCGTATGGTTAACACCATATAGATTTCTGTATATATATATATATATATATATATATATATATATATATACGACGAGCTTCTTTCTGTTTCCGTCTACCAAATCCACTCACAATACTTTGGTCGGCCCGAGGCTATAGCAGAAGACACTTGCCCAAGGTGTTACGCAGTGACTGAACCCGACATCGTGTGTTTCGGAAGCAACCTTCTTACTACACAGCCTCGCCAGCACCAGTTCCATTATAAATTATAACTGTAGCTCGTGAATGTCTTTCTTTATTTCCTCAATAAATGTTGTCAATCTAGAATGTATTTTTAATTTTTAACCACCATATATTCTCCTGGATATTTTTGTTGCTAAGGCAAACTTGCAGCGGTCTCTTCGTATTTAGAATTTAGCAATTAATTCGAAATAATTTGGATAACTAATTTAGCTTATTTCCATGCTCATATCATTGCTCAAGAACACTTTACTGCAATCAAGTTTTTCTGCCACTATTATTTTTATATTTGTATTCACTACATCAAGTTATTCTACCTTACGCATACCACTCTCCCATCGTGTTGTCAAGGCTAATGAATCTCATCAAATTCTCTATACCTTAGCTGATTGCAGTAATGATTCCATAGCTTCTCATGCGTATGTCTTTGCAGCATATTAGTCAAACAAAAGGGCGGCGAGCTGGCAGAAACGTTAGCACGCCGGGCGAAATGCGTTGCCGTTACGTTCCGAGTTCAAATTCCGCCGAGGTCGACTTTGCCTTTCATCCTTCCGGGGTCGATAAATTAAGTACCAGTTACGCACTGGGGTCGATGTAATCAACTTAATCCGTTTGTCTGTCCTTGTTTGTCTCCTCTGTGTTTAGCCCCTTGTGGGTAGTAAAGAAATATATTAGTCAAGCAAATTTGAAAGATAACCGCTTTAATCTGAAATAGACTCTATCCTCCGTAATTGTGAGCGACTGTACTTGGGTGAGACATTCTCTCACAATAGACGCAGGTGAATACTTTAAATCGAGAATTCATTTTGGTGTGATCCTTATAATCTAGGTTATGTATCAATAACTAATCAATCGACGCCCGTTTCTTTAAAAGGATTACATACATCATATATTCAGAAAAAATATCACTACTAATTACCACACAGAAGAAAAAAAATTTGGAAAAGAAAATAATATGAAAGATATTTTCGTTGAAAGTATTTTCAAAGATTGTTTTTAAACCTGTGCTAAAGAATTACTTTTCTCTCTGAAATACGTCAATAGCAGTTACTATGGCAACTCACGTTCTACACTTCACACGCGCTGAACATGCAGTCACTACATTAATCTGAATAAACACCTCTGCCATTTTAACGTGCGACGCCTAGAGGAACAACAATGTGATCGAATGTTGATATTTGTGAATTTTTCTGTGTATGCATATGCGTATTTTGCCATATTTATGCAGGAGCAATTAAATACTGCCGCGCAAAGGCACATGTACAGACATACACAAACGTATACAAGTATACACACACACGCACACACACACATATATTCATGGTGTAACAGACACGGAAGCGTTTACAACGAAATTCTCAGTTCAACACAGACATATTCAAGCGCGTATATATTCCAATAAATACGGACACACACATATCAAATCCTTCCAACGAACAAGGAACTGAAATATATTGCATCCAATGAGAAGTGAAGCGTCACAAAGCAAATACAATAAGATAATCTTAGAACACTTCGGTATTCATATTCCTGTCAGTCGACGGACGACAGTCTTTTGTAGGTCACTAGCAGTATCGCCCGGCGTTGCTCGAGTTTGTAAGGGAAATAACTATATAAGCATTTTTAGAGATGTAAAGTATAATAGCCATCTCAATATGGCTAGCCACAAAGGGGGTGGTGGTGTTACTGTAGCTTTTTACGTTCTGAGATTTAATAATAATTTTTTAGAGAGTTACTTCCCTTATATATGCCAAAAATGCATTAAAAATGGGAAAAAATGATCGTAATTTTTTTTTTAAATCGTAGACTCATCGTAGACGCGCGCTAATACACAGAAGGGATCGATATGAATCACGACTATAAGATATCCGGTTTTGGTTAAACTGCACCGCAAAATGTGGGAGTAGTTAGGAATCTAAATCGTAGGAGACAGACAGCACACAACCTTACTTTTATATATAAAGATTACCTGAATGCTTCCGTCAAACCAATCGGTAGTAGTACTTACTTTTGAAAGACTGGTACATATTGTCTGACGCCATATTCCTGAATCGTTAAGTTACGAGGGCTTAAGCTAATAGTGTAAAGCCGTTATGTGTAGAAAGACGAAAACACACGCACACATACACACACAACACAAACATGTGATTGGAAAGCAAGCTTATTACCACACGGCCACACCTACGCATATCTGTTTCTGTGCGCATGCGTGTGCGTATGTTTGGTTTCTTTCATTCGTGCGATTACCTATTTCCATGACTGAGTCAAACGTAGATGTTTACATATGTATGTGTGTTCATACTATGTTAACGATAATTCCATCGGCGCATAGATTTTTTTTTTCAATGAGATGGGAGAATGTTACAGAGTAGAACAGGTGGGGAAAGTATGTGCAGTAGAAACTCAAGAAGTAAACGTCTTGTATATTTGAATTCGTGCTTTCAACCATGCAGTTTCATTCATTGCTGTGCTAATTTCGTTTACTTTACCCTGAAGAAGACATCCATACATATTTTGCTTTTGTTTTTGTCGTTTTATATTTCTGTAATTTTCTAATAATTGCATTTCTTATGGCAAGAAGAAAAATAACATCACCATCAGTAATAAAAGCAACTACTACTACTACTACTACTACTACTACTACTACTACTACTAATAATAATAATAATAATAATAATAATAATAATATAATAATAATGATAATAATAATAATAATAGTAATATAATAATAATAATAATAATATAATTAGTAATAATAATAATAATTAGTAATAATAATAATAATAATAATTAGTAATAATAATAATAATAATAATTAGTAATAATAATAATAATAATAATTAGTATTAATAATAATAAGTAATAATAACAATAATAATAATAATGATTAGTAATAATAATAATAATTAGTAATAATAATAATAATATTAATAATAATTAGTAATAATAATAATGGTTATTATCATCATCATCATCAGTTACAGCAGCAGTGGTAGTAGTAGTTATTGTTGTTGTTGCAATGTTAGTGGCAGTAGCAGTAGCAATAATACTAGCTTCCTTAAAATAGGCACTGAGCCAGAAATTTTTGAGGGAATACAACGCTGATTTCTATCGATCTCAGTACATGAAGGATGTTTATTTTTGTTGATATAAACTCAAGATATTAAGTGCCGGAGGAAATATCGCTAATCCTGCAAATGATTTTGTCCGACGCAGTTGCCATTTTGTTCATTCAAAATAGTATTTAAAATAGTCATTATTTTTACTACTATTATTATTATTATTATTATTAGGCGGCGAGCTGGCAGAAACGTTAGCACGCCGGGCAAAATGCGTAGTCGTATTTCGTCTGCCGTTACGTTCTGAGTTCAAATTCCGCTGAAGTTGACTTTGCCTTTCATCCTTTCGGGGTCGATTAAAAAAGTACCAGTTACGCACTGAGGTCGATATAATTGTCTTAATCCGTGTGTCTGTCCTTGTTCGTCCCCTCTGTGTTTAGCCCCTCAGTATACCCATCATGACTACTCTTCTTCTTCTTCTTCTCCTTCTTCCTATTATTATTATTATTATTATTATTATTATTATTATTATTATTATTATTATTATTATTAATATTATTTTTATTGTTATTATTATTATTATTATTATTATTATTTGATGCTGTCCCGAAATTTCCAATCGATGGTCTACCTTGTATTTAAGAAGATTGTGTAAGCGTTTTATTTTTCTCCTTTTTTTTCTACTTAACTAATTGTGTGTCAAAGGGTCAGGCAACGTCAATTATAGAGCATGTGTAGTTTACCTTGTATACCATTGCTAGGTCCGGCTTGTTCTTAAGTACCTGATCCCTTTCGACTGCGAAATATCACAGGAATTTGCAAGTCTCCGACGTAACCATTTCCTCTGATTTGTGTTAGTACCAAATCTTGCCTCTCATCAACTCCATTTCACTCAGCTGTGAAATACAGAACTTTTGCTACCTCATCATGTTGCCTCAATTGATATTGGTTTGGGACAAGTCGAAGTAATTCTTTTAGAATATGGGTAATGGTTTCGTCAAATCTATTGCAAAAGCTCAGTCAAGTAATATCTATTCTGCAGATAAAGAATTGTATCGACAGCTCACCATTTAGCTTATTCCCATTTGGCAATGCAGGTTTGTTATCTGTGTTGTAAAATACGGAGTCTGATCTTGGGGGCAACAAAAACAGTTATTCTGCACTTTACTAAATCGATAATGTCGGCGTTTGAATTTATTTAAAGGCCATGTAATGCCTTTTTTTAAGGTGTGGAGTAGTATAAATGGTCAGTATATAACTAACTTGAGGGGATGTAGAGGATTTGTTTCAGTTGCAGTATGTCTGTTGCGGAGGAATATATCCCGATAAATGTTTTCAGTTGCAGTGTCAGATTTCATCCAAGGGGAAATAGCTGTCTTTAGGTGGCGGTGCAGAATTTGTTGTTACTGTATGTCGATGAGAAATACTTCATTGGAAACAGACATTTCCTGGTTACATTAGTCACGACATTCATATTGAATGGGTAATCAAAGAAGCTACCTTGTATTTCCTGGGTCATCAATGGTTTGGAGGAGGGTGATTTGAAATCTTGCATGCGAAATAATTATGAAACTCTCTGCGTTATCTTGTTTGAGGAAAGAGTTAGGGACTCGCATAACTATTTCGCATACAAGATTCCAAATTATGACCAAGAGAATTGAGACTTTGGAAATGTATCCGGTGCTCAAATTAAAATTTTAGGAGTGGTGTTTGTTATTAATATGTAAATTAACATAAGATGATGTTGATAGTTATAAATATTTGGATTTCTATAAATACTCATAATAAATGTAAGTTATTTGTCCCATACGGTACAGGATTTAAGTGCAACCACGAAAATATATAGCTACATTTATACAACTGTTTAGTTGATACAGCTCACGAGATATTTATATAGCGCTTCTAAAGTATTTCTATTCATAAATGAAGATGAGTTCAGCAAAAATTTAGATTCAAATAAATATGGTACTTAAGTTGAGGCACGAGAATTTAGTATGGTATATTCATACAATTTCAAAGTAAGATGATTAAAATCAAAATAAGCAACAGGGATATCCAAAGGTAATTCAGTACGATCGTTTCATGCAACTCCATTTAATTTAACAGTGCAATCAATACATCAATTTAAATTCAAGATTCATATGTCTAAAATATGTGAATATTCTCTGATTACTGCTCCGTTAAATCCATGAATGCGTTTTGAAAACATAAACCACAATAAAATAATAAAACAAAATAAAATATAGATAAATTGCAAGTATCTGTTGAATAATCTAAATTTGTGTCCATTGCTCTAATAATTAGGAAATCGGTTATTCCGTTCCACAAAAGAATTAATAAGATATAGAGAGATGTTTCTCTCAAAAATATAGCGAACATAGTGGCAAATAATAAATGTAGAATATTTTTCCAGAGAAAATGTTTGAAAAAAATATTTTCGCATGCACACTTAATTCAGTATTGATGAAAACATGAATGAATGCAAGCGTTAAACCAAGATATATATGTTGGATACTAAATAATAATTTTTTATATATTTAATTATACGTTTATGTCAGACAATTCATTGATCGTATGGGACTACTCAATTAATAAATGGCTTCTACGCTTTATAGTTTTCCTCTCAAGTTAATATATTTCAAAACGTATATGAGCATATGATGTAAAATTTGATTTTTCCATAGGAGTACCATGTTATCTGATAGTTATCTGATAGGAAATATATGAAAAGCATGTCAGTAACAAAGACTTTATGTCCCCAAGTATTCTGGACATTAATATTCAGAGCAGCAGATCTTCATAGTTTTGACTGAATATGTTATTGTCGTAATGGATTATACAAATATCTAAATTTCTAAAGTGTGAATTGATTCATGAAACGCATAAAAAGCAATTTACGCACACAATCATGGAATAAATATTATAAAATTTGTAAACAATAAAGCCCATGGATTTAGTATTTTAATCCAATAATCCTTATAAAGTAAAATTACTAAGAAATTGCTTGAAAAGGGAATTAAGACGAAATGAAACCACCATTCATGTCTGCAATACAGTTTCTATAAAACTCCGCCTAGTTTTAATCCAACATAAAATTGACATAGCAGCAACAATTAATCCACTGTGTAGCTAAAGTCATAGATTTTCCCACTGGAAGAAATCTAATTTACTTAACCTTAAATAATCGTGTACTAAAATTTTCAATTAAAATTTACCAATCGCAATTCTGCTCAATTGAACACGTGTCTAATTAATACACAATCTCTAAAGCGTACAACATAGACTGACTGTCAAATATTGATGGATGTGTCGTTTCCTAAAACTGTTCAAGGAAATCTGCTCCAAATAGAAGTTCATTTTGAGCTCACATCAGGAGCAATATTATCTCTGTTAGTAATTTCCTTTGTTTAGAGTAATAAAAACGATTTATAATACTTGTATATTCGGTCAAATCTGTAGGAGGTCTCACGAAAAAGGACTGGATAGAAGAAAACCGGATATGTCGCAAAGTATTGCAATTACATAAAGAATTAAAGAAACAACAAAGCAAAGCCTATCTGTTCCACGTTATTGGTAAAAATTAACGCCCGTAGCTATGATCGGCAGGAGTTATGCTTGAATATTTTCTAATTTCTCCATACAGCTGTCACGGAAACATACAGCAGAAATTAACTCACTGTAATTGTCATTTTCACATTTGAAGTACTGTAGCACGTATAGCAGGTTCAGGTATTGATTGGAATATGAATTACTAATTCAAAAGTGTGAGCAAAGAAAAGGTAATAACTACTCATTTTTGGTGTTCACAAAAGCTTTTATGATGAAGAATCAGTAGTATAAACAAAGCAAGTAAAATGAAAATCAAAGATGTATAAAAATGAAACCATATGTATTGGTGAACATTATATGCAGCATCATTAATAGATCGTTCAATCATATCATATTTCTACTTTCAATGTTGAGGCTAAGGTGTTTCGATGCAAAGCAGCATAATTAATTTATCTAGGTTCCATCACGTCATAGATTGAGGTTTACAGAATGTTCTATTTTTACACAGACAGTACAGTATATACGCATATAAAGTTACAAACAATAATTGTGTGTTCGATATAGACTTGTATGTGTGTGCTTCTACAAGAATGTGAATCCATGTCTCCCTATGTATATGTATGATTATGTGTGTCTATATACATATATGTATATATAATATATATATATATATATATATATATATATACACATATATATATATATATATATATATATACACATATATATATATATATACATATATATATTATATATAATATATATATATATATATATATATACATATATATATATATATATATATATTATACATATATATATATACATATATATATATACATATATATATATATATATTTGTTTTTGTTTTTGTTTTTCCAGTTTCAGCTCTTGTGGTGAAAGAGTACAGCAGGGATCACCACCCCCTGCCGGAGCCTCGTAGAGCTTTTAGGTGTTTTCGCTCAATAAACACACACAACGCCCAGTCCTGCGACCGCGAGTCCGCTGCCCTAACCACTAGGCCATTGCGCCTCTACGCAATATATATATTACATATATATATATACATATATATATATACATAATATATATATATACATTATATATATACATATATATATATACATATATATATATACATATATATATAATATATATATATATTACATATATATATATACTATATATATATATATATATATGTATATATATAATATATACATATATATATATACATATATATATATACATATATATATACATATATATATATATACATATAATATATATATACATATATATATATATACATATATATATATATACATATGTATATATATATATATATATATATATATATATATATGATATATATATAAAATCCTTAAATCCATAAAAATGTTTTAGCCCGAAGGCCGCGGCCATGCTGGGGCACCACCGCTGAATGAGCTACACTAATTTGTGAATCCACCTCTGATACGTGGCACTTGATCAACAAGGGAGTTCGATGCTGCTGCCCGCATCCGCGTCTCCTGTCGTGAGGTAGGTTCATCTGGGACTCCCAACAAGAAGAGATCCAGTTTAGTTTTAAAGAAACCCACATCCACACCATGTAAGTCTCTCAGGTATTTAGGGAGGATGTTAATGAGCTGTGGTCCTCTGAAACCCAAGCTGTTGCAGTATCTGGACCTGTATTTTGATGGTGATGTTGGAATCCTTGGTACCATGCAGTGGCGCCCCGTTCTGCGGTTGGAGTAACTTTGAATGCCAAAGTTTGGGACAAGACCCTCCAGGATTTTCCAGATGTATATCACCGCATATCTCTCCCGCATCCGCTCTAGGGAGAAGAGGTTTAATACCTTCAGTCTTTCCCAGTAGCTGATATTTTGCATTGAGACGATTTTCTGTGTGTAGCTTCTCTGAATTGCTTCGAGTTCTGCTGTTAGTTTTATATTGTGTGGTGACCAAAGTTGGGAGCAGTAGTCCAAGCGGCTGAGGACGAATGTTTTCCATAGGACCATCAGTGTCTCCTTCTCTCTTGTTCTGAAAGTTCGGAGAATCCATCCAGCTAGCCGTCTGCATTTTATCACCAGATTAGCAATATGCATTTGGAAAGATGCATCATTGCTCATGTCAATGCCCAGGTCACGCACTGATTTTGACTCAGGGATTGCAATTCTTCCTGGGCCAGTGTATCCTGTCTTCACGTCATTTACCTTTGTGTGCCAGTAGCGCAGGGCCTGGAACTTGCCTGCATTAAACTGCATGTTGTTGTCCTCAGCCCACCTGTATATTGTGTCCAGCTCACGTTGCAGATGCGCATTATTTTCAGTGTTTTGTATTGCGTGGAAGACTTTTGTGTCATCTGCATAGCTAGCAAGGGTGGTCATCGTAGCATGTCTGAAAGAGCCACTATGAACATCAGTGGCCTCAAGACAGTGCCCTGTGGGACACCGCTTGTTATTTGCGTTTCCTTGGAGGTGGCTCCATTGCTCACAACTGCCTGTTTTCTGTCTTTTAGGAAGTTGTGCAGCCACTCTCCAAGTTTTCCGCCTATGCCGAAACCACGCAGTTTGTGACAGATCATACCATGGTCGACTTTATCAAAGGCTTTTGCAAAGTCGAGATATATTACATCCACATTTGAGCCATTTAGTAGCTGTTTCAACACCCAGTCATAGTGTTGCAGGTGCTGTGTTAGGCAGCCTCTACCTGGTCGAAATCCATGCTGGGTGTCAGACAGAAAGTCATTTTCTTCAGGAACATGATTAGTTTCTTACGGACTATTCGTTCCATGACTTTGCTGATGTGTGAGGTCAGAGAGATAGGCCTATAATTTTTAGCATCTGCTCTGCTACCTCCCTTATGGATAGGGAATATTACCCCCTCTTTCAATTTGACTGGGAGCTTACCACTTGCAAGAAAGCTCTGAAAAAGAAGCTGTAGCGGTTTTGCAAGGGCTCGTTTGCACGATTTGAGAAGGATCGCTGGGAATCCATCAGGTCCAGCAGCTGCGTTTGTGTCAATCTCATCAATGGCTAGCGTGATATCGTCATCTTCGATGTTGATGTACTCAATTTTTGTCTCTTTGGCCGCTAGTAAAGTGGCAAAGAATTCTTCTGGGTTGTTTACTTGCCTGTGTCCTAGAGGTGTAGTGAACACACTTTCGAACTGTTCGTTCAGTATTTCACTTATCCTCGTGGGATTTCCTGTGAGAGAGCCATCTTTTTGGAAGATGGCTCTCTGGTGCACTGTGGCTGTCTCTTTGGCAAACTTAAAGAAAGCTTTAGGGTTTGATTTTATATTTTCTATTACCCAAGCTTCTTTATCTGCTCTCTCCTTTTCAAGGGACTGATGTAGACTTTTCTCAGTTTCCATTAGCATTCTTTCGAGCCGAGACTTCTCACCATCTTTGGTGTGCTTGCTCAGGCGGTTTGCAATCCTTGTCCGTCGTCTCATAAGAATCCTCCTTTCTCTAGGGATCCTGTTTTTGTTCTTGTGTGTGCTGGCCCTGCACACTGGGACATATTTGTCACATATGGCTTGTATTATAGACATGAAGTGTTTGTGTTTCATGTTTATGTCCGGTGTGGAGAGACATTCAGGTCAATCCTGTTTGAGGATCTCTTTCTCAATCAACTTCCAGTTGGCTTTATGAAAGTTTAAGTTGGAGAGATGGTGGGTGCTTCGTATAGGCTGTGTGTCCACGGGGTCTTTTGTTCCATACATAGACAGCTCTATTATGTTGTGATCCGAGATCATATATGTGTATATATATATATATATATGTGTGTGTATGTGCATATATATTTCCCTGCATTTTCCTCCTATATATACACATTTTGTCTCCCATATATGTTTTTTTTTCCCTACATATTTCTTCTCCTACACCTACATTCTTCCTATCTAGACTCTTTATTTCCCTATATCTATACCTTTTCACATTTCTAACTCGGATGTTGAGCGCACACCGCCAAACTCCACTTCCCAACCTTCCAATTTTCAGTTCCCCCCGCCCGCCCCTACGTGGTCACCTTTAGCACACACCTTTAACTTTACACATTCAACCACCTTTTATTTTTTCCTTCATCTCATGTTAAGCTTTACCCGATTATATTTTTATTTTACTTTATCCTATTCTATTTCGCTTTACCTTTATTCTTATTTTTATTTTCATTCCTTATTTTAATTCTTATAGTTCTTATAATTTTTATATTTTATTTCTAACTTTTATATTGTATTTCTTATTTTATATTGTACTTCTTACTTTTATTTCTAATTTTTATTCTTACCTTCATTCTTACCCCTAACTTATCGCTTTATATCTCTATATATGTCTATTTTTTTGCTTATCCCTTATTTACTTATCTATGGATCCGCTTTATGATTATACGTGCGTCCGTGTACGTATGTATACGTATACATATGTGTACATATGTACGAGTAAACATCTACGTCTGGATGTGCATACCCCGTTACTCTTCTTTAATAATTTTCTTTAATAATTTTTTAAAATTTCTTACATGTTTTTTTACATTTTTTTACATGTTTTCGCAGATTTCTTATATGCATATGTTTACACATATTTGTATATATCTTTTAATATCTTATAGCTATACCTATACGCGCGTATGTCTCTGTGTGTGTATGTAAGTGTATATGTACACTCACATATGGACACAGCCGTGTGTGCGTGCACGTGTAGACGTGAGTGCGTGATTCTTTACATGCGTTCTTATATACATCTTTTAATATCTTATATCTAAACCTGTATGTGTGGGCATCTGTGTATGTGTATGTAAGGATGGACGTACGTATGTATATATGGGTGTGTGTATATGCGTATGTATGTATAGGTATACATGTGCATATATGTATGCGTATGTGTATGTGTATACGTATATGTGTATGTGCGTGTGTGTGTATATATATATATATATATATATATATATATGTACACGTATAATGTCCGTGTATATATACGCATATTCTGTTGTATGTATGTATGTATGCGCATGTGTGCGGGTGTATATGTGTTTCTGTACATGTTTACACGTGAGTACGTATGTATGCTTATATGCTTGGAGCTGTGTATGCGCGCGTATATGTGCGCGTGTATATGGGTGTATGTATCCATGCTGGTATGTATGTACAAGATGACCACTTAATTCAAGGAACTAGATTAGCTGCTCAACAGCTCTGATTTACATTACACTAGGTCCCCAGACGCCCCTGTTGATTTATTGACACCCAAAACTTCTGCAACTAAATTTTGTCATTTTCCTGACCACCATGTTTGGTCCGTAACCACTATACATCCCTTATCCTTATGTTTTTTTACATTTTTTATCATTTTTATTCCTATTTTTATTTTTTTACTTTTATTTCTATTTCTATTTTTACTTTATAACTTTATACCTTTATATTCATTTATATTTTTTTATATTCTTTATATCCCCTTTATATCTCCTTATATCTCTTTATATCTTTATCCTCTACATTTTTATATTTTTCTATACTTACACTTTTTATATATTTTTTATCCTTCGTCCTGAATTCTCGCCCCTCCATCTTTACCCCTATTTACTCTTATTACCAGGTTCCTTCACGTCTATATATGTATTTATTTATTAATTTATTTACATTACTTCAACATCCAAATTTCCTCATTCTACATTGAGAGAAGAAAGAGATGGACGCTTCAATTCTATGCTGTTGCCGCATTATGTCGTACGCGAATGAGAGGATTTGCATCCCCAACCAAGAATTTTTGATGTAAC
>NC_043004.1:57641928-57699428 GCF_006345805.1 Octopus sinensis | reverse complement strand
AAACCTGGAATCCGTTCCTTTATTGTCTATTTATTTCCTGAAAGAACACGAGAAAGATTTTTCCAAAACAAGGATAACTTTAATAGGAAACATTTTTTTGTCTGAGCTTTAGTATCCCAGGTTTAACTAATTGCTTACCTCTTTATGTGTAGGCAAGTAGATTTTAGAGACGATTGGCAGTTTTCCGTGGTTGTAAAATACGCAAATCCACTTCATTGAGCTTACGCCTCTATTATCGACGCAGAAAGACGCTGACATGACATAGCCGAAATTTAAACTTAGATAACATACGTGAAAACAAACACGGTGAAACATTCTATCCAATGGTCTAACAAAACTGTCAATTCAATGCCTTAAGAAATATTTGAACATATGAATTATCTGAATGTGAATTATTTACATCATGACCAGATCATTCATACGAACAGCAAATCCTAGAGCTAAAATCATCAAGATTTTTGTCTCAGGTGCAAGAGCATGTTTTATAAGGAAGCATAGGATTCTGAATGTTCTTTTCTACTCTAAGCACGATGCCCGAAATTTTGTGTCTGTGTTTGACCCCCCAACATCGCTTCAAAACCGATGCTGGTGTGCTTACGTCTCCGTAACATTAGCGGTTTGGCAAAAGAGACCGATAGAATATGTACTAGGCTTACAAAGAATAAGTCCTGGGGTCGATTTGCTCGACTAAAGGCGGTGCTCGAGCAATGCCACAGTCAAATGACCGAAACTAGTAAAAGATTATAAGAGTAAAAGAGTTCAATATTGATGAGGCTCAGAGCACCTGGTTCATTCAATTTGTAAATCAGGACGCCACCAGTCCCATTCAGGCGTGGTGAATATCGATATTTTGTCATTTTAGTGGTTTATGATCATCAGGGACGTAAATTAAACCGGGAATAAACATAAACGCCAGTCTATGACTATATACAAATAGTGTAAGAACAATTTGCTGATATGCCATGACGATAAATACATCGTCTCTCTATGACTTTCAGGTATTTTAACACCCAGTGCTAAAAGGGAGTTGTACCCAATACACGATACCGCAGTGAACATGTGAAGAAGCAAAACAAATACTCTGAATATATTCGGTAAATAATGTTCACGACACTGGGGCTGTAAATTAATATCCAATGCAATATTACACGTGTTACATTAATGATCGGTCTTAAACATAAGAGACTAAGTGTCAGTAAGAACTGGGTGTCACAACTCTCCTAATATGTCGAAATTTAACGTTCCTAATATGATTCAAGTATCGCATGAATTTGCACTCATTTTTGGGGGGAAGTTAATTTCTGTTATTTTAAAATGAAATCGAAACAAATATACAAATAATTTACACTCGACTACGATACTTGAATCATATTAGGAACGTTATATTTCGACATATTAGGAGAGTTGTGAAATATAATTACATTAAGAGATTTTATGAAGTGAATCTGTAAACTTATGAGAATGTTTGCTACGTATTATACAACAGAAACTAAATGACACAAATACCATCTATTCGCAATCTTTATGGGGATATTTAAGACAATTGTGACATATATTTTCAAATATTTCCAAGTTTTTCCCAGAACAGAGAAAGATTCTTCAGTGGAAGTGTTTATAAGAAACATAATGAACACTTTCGCACAATTTTAACGGCATTTTTCTTCCGATGTCTACTTCTCATTCCCTCACTCCCAATAGCAATCTTATCTACCTTCCGATATTACTTACTTTTTCTATCGATTTTTTAGTATCTCTTTATCTCTCTCATTCTCCCCCCCCCTCTAACATGCTTATTATATTACACCTGTCAAGAATTTTTACTTTTACTACTCTGTCATATATATATATGTATATATATATATACATGTATACATATACATACTTACATGTATACATATATATATATACATGTATGTATATATGTATATTTAGATGTGTCTATGTGTGTTTGTGTATGACTGTACATGTATGTAAATAAATATGCATGCATGTGTGTGTGTGTGTGTGTGTGTATGTAAAAAAACGTATCAAGTATCCTTGTCTGGCAATAGGCCGAACCATCTGTTGGAACGCTTATATACTTCTCTACCTTTTTGAAAAGAAGAAAAACATGAAGGTTATCAAACACGCCCATATTCTCCACATTAATATGTCAACATATATGTATATATAAAAGAAAATTTGACGAAATTTAATTATGTTAGTATTTATTATTTATTATGTTTAAAGGAATCTTCGGCAGATGTTCGTTTTGCCAGCAACGAGATTCTAGTTAATTTATTGACTGTGTATCCGAAAACGTTATTTCTAGTTGACTACTTGACTATTGTAATTTAATAGTTAGGAGAGTTTATGTCCTGAGATCCATTCTACCAAGGTCATCACTGATTCTCATTCCACCGAAGTCGATAATATAATGTACTACATACGTATAGCAGTCTATGGTGTCAGCTTATTCGTCCACTTAAACTTGCTAGCGTTGTGAGAAATAAAACGTTATTTAGTAATCAGAAGAGATGATAAAATCACGTTTACTTTTCAGAAATGAGAACCGATTTTGAGGGCAACGTATCTTATAACTTTGAATCGTTTACATGTTCGAATGATTGGACTGCAGTCGTACTAGAGCGCTGCCTTGAAAGTATTGTCGAAGAAATAGGCCCCGCTACTTTCTTTTGGGTCTGGTACTTATACTATCGGGCCATAGATAGAATATTTATTTGATATATGGTGTAGCAGAGTCAATTTATAGTTACCAGGATAATTTATACTTAAGGTATTTTTTTAGTTTATGTATATATGTATCCAATAAAGTAGTGTTAATCGTTATATTCAGTTTAAATGGATATATGTGTGGCAATAATCTTTGCTTAAAGTTAATAGAGCTCCTTATATATACCATACTGTGTGTGTTATCAGTTTGTCTAACAGTGCACTTATATAATACGTTGAACCTTCTACATTTGCCTTCTAAAGGACATGATTTTTTTGATTTTTACGTGAGCAATATTTAGTTGTATGTTTCTGATCTGTGATATAATATTTAATACTATTATGATTATTTGTTATGGTATGTGGTGTTATATTTGAATTTCTTGTGGAATCATTTATAATAGAATTAGGTATATTTGCTGTTTGTATGTTATTATTGTTATTAGATTGTGGTATTGGATTATCTAAAGTATATTGCATATTTTGAGATGTATGATTATTGGAATTTTGCTAAGATTTTGTTACTGTTATAGTATTGCTATGTATTCTCGTAATGTTATCTATTGAACTAGTATTATGTTGAGTATTATTTGCTGTTCTAGCACTATTGTATATTACATTACTAGTATTATTGTAATTATTATTTCTTAAACTATTTTTATATTTATTAAATTTTAGTCTATTATAGCTGGCAATAATTGATCCTATTTTCGGCAATGTAAAAAACGATATTTTAATTGTTGAAGTATTAAATACATGGTGATACTTATGATTATTAGGAAAGCTATCATTTGACTATGTTTAGATTTTCTTTTGGGCTAATCCTTTAACATTTAATAAGAATGGGGGGGGTGTACCAAATAATTTCCCTTTTTACACTCCTACTACGTACATTATTATAGTTAATACTGAATTTAGAATTTACATAGTATTTCCTAGGTGTTTCTTGTTATTACTGTTTTTGGTTCTATGTCTACCATAACCTTTTCTAGTTTTTTTTGTCATGTTTTACAGAGGTTTCACCTTTTTGTATTGGTTCAATATTACTGTTAGAGGTAAGGTTAATTGTATTTCTTAGTTTAGTATTATGCGTACTTTGGTTTAGTTCCATTTGTGCTATATAAATCTTAAGCTTTGTATATTTTATATATTTAATATTTTGTTTAAATCCACTTGCAGCTATAGCTTGATTATAATAGTTTGCGTGATTATTGAATATTTCTTCATTATAGGATATATCTGAGATTCTAAAGGATATACTGTTTACAATGCAATTAAGAAATTATGTATGATAGTTAGAATGAATGGTTATATATTTGAGGTATTCATTAGGTTTATGGGAAGGGGAATAAGTAAAGGTATTCAGGTCCAGAGTTACATCTAAGAAATTTGCTTTACAATAGCTTTCTTCAAAGGTAATAGAAAAACCAAAATTTATATAAACTTTATGGAGTTCTTTCATTTTTCCTATTTTTCTTTTGGATCTGCCATTATATACCAGAAGAGTATGATCTCTATATAATCCTCCTTTGAGAGAAGGGAAATATTGTCTGGTCTTATGTAACAAAAATAAGCCTACCAAGTCTGTAATTAGGGCGGAATCAGAAGATCCCATGATGATATGGAATAAATTATTATTTGCAGCACGGCACCATAGATTGTCATTAAATTTGATTAGTGTTTTTTCTAGCTAGTAGTATTATATCAATTTCAAGTGGTGTAATATTAGAGAGACTTCTAGCTAAAATTATAGCTTTATATAATATAATCGATAATATAGATGCATAATAGCTATTAATGTTAAATTGTAAGAAGGACGAGTTGGTCTTATTTGGTAGTAAATGGAACCAAGTTATAACTTATACTGTGCTAAACTAAAGGTTATAATTGAGTTTTTTCTTCAGTATAGGTATAATTCCGTCAAGTTTATTTTTAGTGATTCTGCCAAGATCTGCCTTTGTTGGACAAATTAGTCTTATAGCTGGATTAATATTAAAATTAGATTTGTGGTCCTTTAAGTTGAAGTGTGGTGTATTTGGAGTGTATAATTCTGGATGGCCTTCCACTTCCAGTTTATGAATAATTTTACAATGTTCATTATTTATTAATTCTAAAGTTGATATGTTTATAATTTATATGACTTACATACTTCTTTATGATTAAAATATTGGTATTGAATTGGGGTAATGGAATATAAATTCCCAGTTTTATCAGAAAAGACATGTACATTTGGTGTATTAATAATTTGGTTGAATAATTTTGTTAAATTCTTTTGATATTTGGAAGCAAACCTTGAGAATTTGATAGATTTAACCAATTCTAATATTGCATTTTCAAATTCATTTTATAATGGGTTGTGTGGTGGATTTCTATAAGATTCGAGACCGTAAGTATTGTTATATTGGTCTTTTAAAGTATTTTTGTTATCATAAAAGATGGCCTTCCATCTCATTCTCTTTATTAAGTCATTGGTTTTCTGAAGCAATGATATAATATTATATATATATATATATATGTGTGTGTGTGTGTGGTGTGTGTGTGTGTGTGTGTGTGTGTAGGAGGTTGAAAAGTAACTATCGAGCTGATATATATAAGGAAGATAAGACAAGGTAGAAAATGCTACAATAATTAGATCTGTTACAACCTACCGAGTGTTCAAAGAAGTAAAAGAGAGAGAAGAAAGAGAGAGACAAAGAGACAGAAAATAGGAAAATATCCCACGTATTTGAGAACTATGGAAATATTCTAGAAAGACATTTCACTTAATTTTTCCACAATTTAATTACTGTTCATGCTTTACTAAAAGTTGAAAAAGTCGCAAAGACTATAACCGGTACTAAAACGTTCTTCCTGATAAAATTAGTGTAGTATTTTATACCTTGCCTTATTTTCCTTATAATATATAGGGACGCTCTATAATGAAATCTGTCGGCAGGATAATCCCGAGAACAAAGAAATACGAACCCACAATATAGTAGATATCATAGCCACTCATAATAAAAAGGAATAATGGTAGAATGTATCAGTGAAGACCTCAATAAAATGTAAGCACAACAGACCTGATGTAATGGTTTTGGATAGAGAAGAAAAGCTCTGCACAGTTGTGGAAATTAGCTGCCCAGCGGTTGTTAGCATAAACCTGAAGATCAGTGAAAAGGAGAACACTTATCCTGAACTATTCAGAAATCTGAAGATACTCTTTCCAGATTACAAGTTCACGTTTATACCCATAATTGTGGGGCCTGGGATTTGTAACACACTACCTAAATACCAATCTTGAGAAATTAGATTTCTCAAAACCAGTAAGGTCAAAGCTAATTTGAAGACAACATATCCTATCGATCACTGGAACTGTAAAAATCTTTTAAACTATCCAGAAGTTCATCATTTATATATATATATAATATATATATATATATATATGAGTATGTCTAGATATGCAAATATATGCACGAGAATACATACATACAAACAAAAATACCCTGTTGCTGATGTTGAAATTCCAATGAAGGAGCCTTGGATCTAGGTTAGAAACCGGTTCTTTCCCTATTGGCGAGAAATCTTGAAACAAACTGAATAATAACATTACATACAATCATAAAAACATACATTCATATATTTCTATGTATGTATACATGCATGTATGAATGGTTTTTGAGTTTATTTAAGTCCTTGAGAGGGTTCAAGCCCATCGCTATCAAAACAACAAGACTGAGTGAAAATAGGTCTTGGTGTTTGTAAATATGTGGTGAAGTTGATGTGTTGGTTGAACTGTCGGCGCATACACCGAAGTGTGTTCATCTGTTCATATAAGCATGTGAGATGGTGAATTTTTTGGAATTTCTTACAAATCTTTATTGTGCCCCTAATAGATTTGATTTGGAGAATCTGTGTCAGTTTCCTTTTGCTCTTTCTTTGTGAAACCGTGTATTCCTATAGTTTTGATGCAAATTTGTTCGTACATAGCCTAATGTAACTATGAGGATAATGTATGTGTGCGCACGCGCATGTATGTATACACGGCGGTGGTTTCCACAGTCTCGTTCTACCAAATTTGCTCACATGGCTTGGTTAACTGGGGGCTGTTATAGATGACAATTGACTAAGGTAGCGTGCTGTAAGACTGAACCCGAAACCATGTAATTGTGAAGTAATGTCTTTAACCACAAAACCATGTTTGTGCTTGTTTTATCTGGCAAAAGCAGTCTTTCTCTTATAATTTAACGAAATGTAGTGACAAACTGTCATATGACATTGAATTTATTTTATGAAAAATTGATTTTCGGCTGTTAGTATAATGGCCAATTTGTGGCTAATATTGAAAAAATATAGATTTCTAAAAGCCAATCACTATTAAAATAACATTTCACTTGAAAATATTTTATTATACAGAAACACTAGTTTTTATGAGCATATAAAACTAATATCTTTAGAGCTAAGTTACATACGTTTTCTGTTAATGGTAAGATTTACATCTTTCGGCCATTGAATTTAATCAGAAAACAATCTGATTTTTATTTATTTCCTATGGTTCTTTTTGTAAATTATAGGGTGGTGGTGCCAGTGTTTAAATGATATGCACTCATACGTGTGTGTATGTATGTGTGTGTGTATGTGTGTGTGTGTGTGTGTGTGTGTGTATGCATGATCATGTGTGTTTGAGCGTATGACGTGTTTCCACATATGTGCATAAGCCTGTAATATTCTTAGAAGTAGATGTATTAGTGAGATACATATTCCATCCTAGTCGAGATTTTGAATGTAGTGGTGATAGTCATGTGTGCTGTGGCAGTGATTCTACTTATGAATATACTTTGGTTTTTATAAGGGATATGAAATATTATGGGTCTCACAGCGTCTGTTATAATACATAGCGATAAAATATGATCAGTATGACATTTATGTCTAAGGTTCTGATATAGGCCACAGGAGATACAAAAGGAATGCTTAAGAAGCATACCTCTATTACAGTAAGTTATATACAGATTGTTTCAAGGAAGCACTAAACTCTTCAGCAACGATATATAATATATATTTTGCATTTATTATATCATTAATCAATGATTCAGCTTATTATATAAGAAAGAGAAGTCAGTGTGCCTGTAAGGTTTTGAAAACACTCGTTACAAGTTTTATAAATTCTGCTTAAATTATCACAAATAAGCACGCTCATACACAAACACACGCACACACACACACACACACACTAACAAACACACACACATGCATACATATATATGCATATATTCCTTCTAATTGGGGCACAAGGTCAGTAATTTTGATTGTGGGAAGGTCTCTTGACGAGTACTTTATTTTATGGGCCTCTGCGGGTTTTGAGCTCAGAATGTATAGAGCTGGAAGAAACAATGCTATTTAGCTTTTAATCCTGTGCGCTCATGATTTTACCAGCTACGGTTTATACACACGTGAGTGCACACGCACGCACACACACATGTGTATATATACAGAGACAGTCAGAGAAATAGACAGAGACAGTGTGAGAGAAGTGCATAGCTAGCCAGATAGCTAGGTAGATAGATAGATACATACATACATACCTATTTCTTTACTACCCACAAGGGGCTAAACACAGAGGGGACAAACAAGAACAGACACACGGATTAAGTCGATCACATCGACCTCCAGTGCGTAACTGGTACTTAAATTATCGACCCCGAAAGGATGAAAGGCAAAGTCGACCTCGGCGGAATTTGAACTCAGAACGTAACGGCAGTCGAAAAACGGCTACGCATTTCGCCCAGTGTGCTAATGTTTCTGCCAGCTTACCGCCTTAGAATACATACTTACATACATGCATACATACATACATACATACATACATACATACATACATACATACATAGAAACCCACATTCACACATACATAGACACACAAGGACACGCATACGTGTATGCATATTTCTCGGTGTTTCACTCTTAGAATTTTGATTTTCAACTTAGCACGTTTTTACATTTTGTCCTTCCTTTCTCCCTGCTTATATGGGAGCGACTGTATGTTGTGCATGTATGTGTGCTTGCATACGGATGTACATGTGAATGTACATATGTATATATTTGCGAGTGCGGCGGTGAATATGTGTCTGTTTTTGTTTTGTGTATCTACATATATTATGCAATCAGATTTTTGACTCTACTTAATTATTCATATTCAGTGTTATGTAATTAATGCCTAAACAGTCAACTGTTCCAGCAGAAGTTCTAATTAATCAAACAATTTCTTCAGTAGTAACAAATTAACAGGTTCCAATATACAAACCAGATAACCAGTTATCAAGATTCTTTATAAATAATTTAATGCGTTCAGATGGAAAGTACTTTAGACGAAGCAGAGCTATTAAATATAATTTGATACAGAATATCGATTGGCGATATAGCATGATAAAATAAGATATTCATTTTGGAACATCTGGAGGTACTTCTGTTACGTCCGCATCCACCACCATTAAAAAAAACAGTAAAGAAGAATGTTTAAAAAACATTTGATGATTAAAATTATGCAAATGTAACATGTTAATGTGAGCCTAACCGGACTGAGAACTTAAATTCCAACCCTCAAACTATTTAAATCAGATTTCTTTTAATAACAACATATTCCATCGTTTAATTCAGCAGCAAACTCTTTCATTTCTTCATTCTGCTACTTTTTAATTATTGTTACTTTCCCTAATATTAAATTTCTTTTAGTAATATGAGAAAAATAATGACACTGTATTAGTTTTGAAATAACTTGTTTGCTTTATGCACTAAGTTCGAGGAATTATAAGTGCTATGGAGAAGAATCGTTTTTATTATGATAGGATTCAGCATTTTGATTTTAATATCAGCTTGTAAATTTGTAAATATTTCATATTACTTACTAAGTTATAAACAATAAAAAACACATACACGATGGATTATATGTATAAATACATACATACATATATGTATATATATATATATATATATATATATATATATATATATATATATATGGAGAGTTTACGGAAAAAAAACAAAAGACGAAGACAGGTGGTGTACAAAACAAACAGATGTATTAGTATAACGCTCAGGAATAGAAAAAGTATTTTACGTTTCGAGCCTACGCACTTCTACAGAAAGGGACACAGAAAACAAGGAGAGAAAAAATGTGTGTAGTGGCTACCGATCTATCATATATATATATATAATATATATTATATATATAATATATATATATATATATATATATATATATATATATATATATATATATATATTGTATATATATTATATATATATATATATGTATATATATGTATATATGTATATATTATGTATATATATATATATGTATATATATGTATATATATATATGTATATATATGTGTATATATATATATATATGTTGTAATATATATGTATATATATATGTATGTATACATATATATGTATGTATATTATATATATATATGTATGTATACATATATATGTATGTATATATATATATGATGTATATAGGTATGTATATATATATGTATGTATATATATATGATGTATATATATATATGTATGTGTATATATATATATCTATGTATATATATATGTATGTATATATATATATGGATGTTATATGTATGTATATGTATATGTATATATATGTATGTATATATGTATGTATATATATATGATATATTTATATTTATGTATATATAGTATGTATATATATATGTATATATATATATAATATATGTATATTGTATTATATATGTATATTGTATATATATATGATATATAATATGTATATATATATATATCTATATGTATATATATATATATGTATATATAATATAATATATATATGTATTATATTATATGTAGAAACTTCTAGACATCTTCCTATATATATTTACATATGTATATTTTATATGTATTTGGTATCTTATATCTATATGTATATATATATATATATATATATATATATATGTATATATATATATGTAGTAACTTCCTAGACAACTTCCTATATATATGAGTAACTTCTAGACATACTTTTGAAACCTTTCCTTACCCACATCAAAAGTTTCATTAGGGATGATCTGGACATGCTCAAACACCTCCCGAAAACAGTTAACGAGGAGGCCACTCCTGGTATCCTTTGATGTCATCAACCTCTACACCAACATTCCACACGAGTATGGTATAGAGGCAATTGACTTCTGGCTAGAAAAACACCCAGAGACATTCCCTGACCGCATTAACAAGTCTTTTATTACAGAATCTCTTAAGTTCATTCTGACAAACAAATTTTTTTCCTCTTCGACGACACACACTACCGTCAAAAATGTGGCATTGCGATGGGTACCAAGGCTGCACCAGTCCTTGCGAACCTCATAATGGGTTACTTCGAAGTGTCACTCTATGAAATATCAAGCCAGAAATTTGGACATGTTTTCCACACCTACCTAATGGAAAACTGGAAAAGGTATTTAGATGATTGTTTCATCATATGGAAAGAACCTTATGAAAAACTCCTGGAATTCAAAACCATACTAAACAACATACATCCCAACATCCAATTCACTATGGAATTAAGCAAACATCATCTCCCATTCCTTGATCTCCTAATTATAAAAACACCTAAGAACCAAATCATAACAGACATCTACCACAAACCTACAGACTCACAACAATACCTCCTCTTTAGTTCATGCCACCCAAAACACACCAAGACAAATATCCCTTTCAATTTAGCTAAAAGGGTATGCACCATTGTCTCGGATCCAAAAACACGAGAAATACGCCTTCAAGACCCAAAAAAACACTATTACAACGTCAATATCCCTCCACCCTTATAGAGTATGGAATAAAACGCGCCAAAGAACTAGACAACACTACACTGAAAACCACCCAACCTAACACCACACACAACCTCAAAATACTTCCATACATTTCCACCCACAACCCCAAAAATATCGAAGCATACACCACAATCATACAAAACCTCAGTCTACTGTCAACAGACCCAAAAATGAAAAACATTATAAATACACACAAAATCCTCAAATGCAAAAGGCAACACAAATCTTTAAAAAAACTCTTGACAAATGCCAAACTTCACACACCACATCCACCCCCAACAGTAAAAAAAATGTGCACGCTCAAACTGTGGTACCTGCCCCTTTCTACTTGAAGGCTCTGAATTTACCTTCAAACAAGGTACGAAGTTTAAAATCAAGACTAACTTCTGTTCCTCCGAGAACCTTATCTACGTTCTCACATGCGCTGGTTGCCAACATAATTATGTTGGACAAACGAGTCTCCCGTTACGTAAACGAGTAACGGTGCATAAAGAACAAATAAATCTCCCGGAATACCGACAAATTCCACTGAGTGACCACTTAGACTCATGTGCTAAAGACTTAAACCCCGAATTCTATATATTCCCCTTCTACCAATGTAAAGACGGGATCACCACACAGGAGAGAATTAACAAGGAGAATCTCTTTATTGAAAAATTCCAAACACAACTTAATATGCAAACTCCTCGTTGATCAAACTGCCTTTCTCTACCTCACTCTTCATGGATGGACTAACACAAATATATAAAGATACCATGCATTCATCACTTCAAGCTAAAACTTATATTCTTTAAATATCATTTTTACTATTGTTGTTATTACTATCATTTTTATTATAAATGATATGACAATTTGAAATGCAATTGTCTATGCAGATTTATATTATTAGAAAATAATATAAATAAAGTGTTAAAATCTGAAAGTTAAGTTAACAAGCAATTATATAAAAAAGATAATGCAAATGAAGCTAAAATGATAGTTTTATAATTTGGGTTTTATTGAAGAACTCAAAAGAGGTGTCTCCCCTTACCCACAACACAGGAACTGAAGAACCAGGACCACAATTACTACTACTTCCTGTCCTGCAACATGCTGAATTTAACAACACAACACATCACATGCTCTTAATCCCTTTGGATCTTAACACCTCAAGGTAATTTTTTGGTAAACAACCATAAAACTCAAGATACACAACGAACTCACAATGTATCGGAGAACTTATTTTTTAATTTTTGTACATTTTTACCATTATTCTTTTACAAAAAACAATGCAATTTTCTTTTTTCCCCTTTCTAATTTTTAAAATAACTTCTTAAAACATAAATATTCTTGACAAGTCATACAATGACGAAAACCGGTTGAATAAATATATATTTATATATTTTATCATTTTCTCATTTTATTAAAATTTTCTTTCATTTGAGCATTCTGCATTTTAAAAAAATTTTTCCTTACTATATATATGTATATATATATATATATAATATATATATATATATATATATAATATATATATATATATGTTGTATGCATGTATGTATGTATATGTATCTATATATTCGTACATATATATATATATATATATATATTATATATATATATATATATATATATATCCATGTAAATATATGCATGACAGGGCAATTTTAAAGATGTTAAATGCCTGAAAGACAGGTCAGTTATTCCTCTACAATTTCTTGTAAGTTCTTAAATATATCTCTTTCTGTGTGTATGTATACTACCAAACAAATATGATTTATGTTGAACTCAAAAATGCTTTTTGGAGTCCCGTTCTGATTAGTTTCTTAAATACTTACTTGTAAACTGTTTTAACTTGTAGACTGTTTTTACTTGTAAACTGTTATTATTATCAAAGAAGGTATATATGTATTTTTATACTTTTGTGATAACTAGTACTTAAGTCAACAAAGCTCATACAAAGATTTACATTTTACTTTTGACAATCTTTATCTAAAAAAGGGAAACCGGTCAAGTGAATGAACATTTCTAAAATTGCATATATATATATATATATATATATATATTGCTTTGTGATAACTATAAATATATATATGTATATATATATATGGTATATTTATATAAGCTTAAACCTCATGGCGATCGCCGTACAATGACTATGAAAGTAGTCTAATAAAGGGGCATATAATATAAGCCCTCGACAGAAACAAGAAGGTTTTCCTATCTGCGTGGGCTAGGAAAGCCTTCTTTCTTCTGTCGAGGGCTTATATGCCCCTTTATTAGACTATTTTCGTAGTCATTGTACACACACATCAGATTGTATGTATATATATATAAATAATATAAATGATAAATGAATATATGCATATATACATATATGTACACACCTACATGCATATGTATATATACATGCATATATAGGTACAGGACATCAAAATAACGTTGAACACAGTGAGAAACGAAAACATAAAAACACAATCATAGAAACGAACTTTTTTCAAACTACGAAAACAACAAACAGAGAAACTAGACATACAACATAAAGAATATTCCCCTTCTTCAGCTGTCCCTGTTTCATCTACTGCACAATTCGAAGGCAAGGACAAGGCGCGACTTCGTTGAAACAGTCCTTCCTGCAAAGCAAATTAAATAAAATTTGGAATTTTTGGCGGAGGGTTAAAGTGGTAACAAGAACAGGACAGTGAGAACAAAACAGTAAAAACAAACGGTGAGGGCTATATATATATATATATATATATAATATATATATATATATATATATATAGGCATTCATATATGCATATATACATATAGGCATACATATATGCATATATATATATAGGCATTCATATATGCATATATATATATATAGGCATACATATATGCATATATAATATATATATTATATATATATATATATTATATATATAAGCATACATGCATCAATATATATATATATATATATATATATATATATATTATATATATAAGCATACATGCATCAATATATATATATATATATATATATATACACCAGATTGTAAGTTAGAGGCATGTGTAACATATCATTATATATCCAATGGACACATATGATGCAGAATATCTTGCTTTAAATAACGAAGTAAGAGCATGGGCTAATAAAAGAAATCCCATTGACAACATGATTTTTTCAACAATGTTTCTCATTCAACGTTAAAAAAAAATTGTTGTTCGTACAAAGTGACAGAAGCTTAAACCGTTTTTTGTTCGTCTCTATAGCAAAATGAACATCTTCGTTTCTATGTACATATGCATATGCGTAAGAATGGCTGCCAGAAATGGAAGGATGAAATGCACTTCCAAAGCTATAGGCGTATAGAGTCGTTTTCCTGGTTTCTACTACAGGACTACTCATTTTATTTGTATTGGACTGGAGCAACGTGATACAAAGTGTTTTGCTGAAGAGCGCAGCGCATCACGGGTCCAGAATTGAAACCACAATCTTACGATTATGTGTGCAACACCTTGACCACTACTACACGCGACTTCCCAACATTTTATATCTTATACATGTGTGTGTGTATGTGTCTGTATGTGCGTGCGTCTGTGTGTGTATGTGTGTGTGTGTCTATCTGTCGGTCTGTTTGTTTCCATCGCTCAAATGGCACTCATCGCCGTCGGCAAAATTCGAACGCAGGACATAAAGCTGACGAAAGGACTCCACACATTTAGTCTGCTATCTGCCTTGCATACAGTCACACACACACACATGCACACACTCACACATAAATATATATAAATACAAACACACCCTCATGTATATATGCATGATAACGTTTATATTTGTATATATATATATATATATATATATATATATATATATTATATATATATATTATATATATATATATATACATATACATATACATACACACATACACACTTATAGATACTTATACATATGTGCCTGCGTGCATGTGCTTGTATGTATGTTGTTGTGAGTGGCATATTTATATATATATATATATATATATATATATATATGTGTGTGTGTGTGTGTGTGTGTGTGTGTGTGTATGTGTGTGTATGTATGCATAAACATGTAATACAAAACAATATACCTCAAATAGATGAATGTGCGTATAGACAAACACACACGAGCATATATATGTCAACAGTCATGAATCATTAGTTTCTTTCGAAAATTTCTTTGGAATGTAAGTAATACTAATATTGATAATTAATGGGGAATAATTCTAATCAGAATGCAACTTAATCATATGGCATTTCTCAGTGACATTTAGCAGGAATATCTTATTATTTGGCACATTTCTTCCCTTTAGCTTCGTGTAGTCTATAGATAATAATCGATATACACTATTTTGAATGCAAGACCGAAGGAAGCAGGGAAAATATGTTATAAGTAAAACTAAATGTAATTTGTGCAGACAACTTCCACTCTGGAATTCAAAATGCTACGAACCATATTTTAATATACTTGCATCAGACTGAATAAACACGAATGGACTGTAATTATATTCATTATATCATATATGGATGCAAATTGGCGTTTAAACAAAATGAATGAATGTATATCTATATATATAAAAGTGAAGTTGTGTGAGTGTCTGTCTCCTACGATTTAGATTCCTAACTACTCCAACATTTTGCGGTGCAGTTTAACCAAATTCGGGTATCTTATAGTCGTGATTCATATCGCGCCCGTCTGTGTATTAGCGCGCGTCTACGATGAGACTACGATTTTAAAAATAATTTACCATAATTTTTTTTCCATTTTAAAGCATACTTTTTAAATAAAGGGAAGTAACTCTCTAAAAATGTCTACGATGAATTAACGATTTAAAAAATAATTTACCATCATTTTTTATTCCATTTTTAATGCATTTTTTTGCTATTTTTTTGCTATAACTCTCTAAAAATGCTTATATAGTCATTTCCCTTACAAACCCGAGCAACGCTGGGCGATACTGCTAGTACACATATATGACTCTTTGTGTCTGCCTGACTGTGTGTGTTTGTGTGTACGTGGTCGTGAGTAATATATACACATGTATATACACAAGTGTGTGTGTGTGTCTGTGTAGTGTGTGTGTGTGTCTGTGTAGTGTGTGTGTGTGTCTGTGTAGTGTGTGTGTGTGTCTGTGTAGTGTGTGTGTGTGTAGTCATACGTTCAAAGCAGGTGAGTAATAGTACCTTCGACGTTTCAGCCTGCCACTCTTCATAGGCCGAAGCTTCGAAATCATTATCACCGCTCTTCTTGTGTAACTGTAATAAATATGTAAGCTGCTAGTGCATAGTAATTCCTCAGTTTTATGCTAAACTAATTAAATTTTAACTCAATTTAAAATTAGATTATACACACACCATGCACACAAACACATACACGCATACAGACATATATGTGTGTGCGCGTGTGTGTGTCTCTAAACATATATATATATATATCACGTGACCGACTAGACTATCAGATATTTTTACACATCGCTGGTCACAATGCGTTTTGAAGTATTTTCGCCTCCAAATGACGCCACTCCGTTGGCTAGGCAAACAAGCCAACATTTCCATCGCTAATAGAAAGGGGGGCTGAAACAAAGTAACAGCCTAAGCACTAGGCCGCGTACCTCCCCAATATACATACACACATATATATATATATATATAGCATAATTAAATCTCAGAATGAGATTGAAACAGTAATCGCTCGATAATGTAAAGTATAGAAGCCAGATAAGATGGCTTCTATACTTTACATTATATATATATATATATATATATATATATATATATATATATTATATATATAATATATATCCTAGCAGAAATACCCGGCGTTGCCCGAGTTAAAGAAAATAAGGAAAGTTAATGCTGTCTAGATCACGCAAGTAACAACTGCTAGTAGCTGAAATACCAACTTACTACGTAACTCTGTAATCCATGCCAACATGGAAGATGGACGTTAAGTTACATGTGAAAAAAAAGTGTTCAACTCATATATGTATATATAGTAAAAACACGTTTATCTAACTTATTTCTTAACCAAAAAGTAGGTGCAGATTATAAACATTGAAAGGCCGTGCGTAGAGTACACACACGAACACAAATTGACAGCGAATATATCACGCTATTGTTCCACTTTTATACACACAAATATATATTTACGCATGTCAGTCGTAAAGTGAAAGTGTGATAGTAATACTTTAACACTCAATAGTTTAAAAATTCTGTCGATGTGGACCTAATATTCATGTAAGTGATTCTTCTTATAAAGAGGTTGTCTTGCCATATTTATCACTGAGAATGTAGAACATCCAGCATACAGCTGACCATGTGAGAAGCAATGTTGAAGGAGGTTAAGTCCTACCACATTTAGACATTGCAAAGCTTAGTTTGAAAACTGAGACTTACAGTGAAAACAATAATATGGAAGTTTAGCAATGGCGCATGCGGATTGAAAGTGAAAAGAATAGCGCCTGCAAAATGAAAGTGAGAACAAGACATATTGATAGAGCGATATGTTACAAAGAGATAGATAGGTATAGAGAGATATACATAAAGTGATATGTTACGTCACTGACGCGAGAAAACCAGCAGTAAATATTTTTAAATCTTTCAAAGACGTAAATGTAATATGAAGAGCAATATTTTTTTATTCTTAATAACTTTTAATAAAAAATTATTATTTGTTCGAGGTCAAATTATTCATGGATCACTAGTATGAAAGCAATAGGTGAAGCGGTTTCCGCGTGAAAATTGAAGAAGCACATCTCTACTTTATATATATGCGTGTGTGAGTGCATACACCCATATATATTTTCATGTGTGTGTGTAAACACACACACACATATACATATATTTTCAGACAGCGAGTGAGTATGCCGGTTTTATGTATATGCTGATGTACTGCAGATAAGAATTTTAATATCATATTATGTAGTGTTTTCTAAACTGTGCTAGAAGCTGGGTTTTACGTTGCCTATTTTTAATTAGGATGCTCTATTAAACATCATTTTCTGCCTGTCGAAGTGATCATTAATTTTCATAGAAATATGTTCTGTGTTTCGCAAACGCGTTGTCTATATGCTGTTTTGTAGCGTTGAAAAGTTTCTATAGATGAATTCTGAGAGTGTTGCGCATAGTTCCCATCTGTCTTGTTTTAACTATTATATATTTAGTCCACAGATGTGATCCAGAGATTCTCACTTAGTAGTGCTTAAATGATTCAAACTTAGACTCCGCTGTCTTTACAGTGGATTAGCTCCACAAGGTAAAGAGTGACTATAAGAGGGAGCGAGTTGAAGGTCCCTCTTTACCTGTGGAGCTAATCCACTGTAAAGAGTGACTATAAGAGGGAGCGAGTTGAGCAGATGTAGAGGCAATTATGCAGATAAATGAATTAGATATGCTAAATGTTCGCGTATGAAATATAAAATACGTATAGGCGCAGGAGTGGCTGTGTGGTAAGTAGCTTGCTTACCAACCGGATTCAGTACCACTGCGTGGCACTTTGGGCGAGTGACTTCTACTATAGCCTCGGGCCGACCAAAGCCTTGTGAGTGGATCTGGTAAACGGAAACTGAAAGAAGCCTGTCGTATATATGTATATATATATATATATATATATTATATATATATATATATATATATATATATATGTGTGTGTGTGTGTGTGTGTGTGTGTGTGTCTGTGTCTGTGTTTGATCCCCCAACATCGCTTGACAACCGATGCTGGCGTGTTTACGTCCCCGTAACTTAGCGGTTCGACCTAAGCGACCGATAGAATAAGTACTAGGCTTACAAATAATAAATCCTGGGGTCCATTTGCTCGACTAAAGGCAGTGTTCCGACATGGCTGCAGTCAAATGACTGAAACAAGTAAAGGAGTACAGACTATGTATACATACAGGACGAGAGAAAGCAAAACGAAGACCTTCAGATGGTAAGTATTTAAGTATAAACATATAGATATTTATATTAAGAGATTCAACTTTCACAAGATACTAATGACAGAAAATTAAAGCAGCTGAAGAAAGTTGTTATAAGTCCAACAGCTGTTTCTGGGGCTCGGAGATCCATCAAAATGCTGGTAGATGTAGTTCATCACAATATGCCGTCTTATTGGAAGCAATTAATATTGGATAGAATGAGCGTCCATCACCAGGCTACAAAAGATCTTACGTTTCAGATCCAATTACGAAGGAGTGCAATGTTGATTGCTTCCATTATGGCCACATACTCTCCGAGGCCCGGAAACAGCTGTTAGACTTATAACAGCTTTTTTCTACCTTTTTAATTTTCTCTGTCATTTGTACTCAGTGTAAGTTGAATCTATTAATATAAATATTTATATATTTATACTTAAACTCGTAGTATCGCCCGGCGTTGCTCGGGTTTGTAAGGGAAATAACTATATAAACATTTTTAGAGATGTAAAGTATAATAGCCATCTCAATATGGCTAACTACAAAGGGAGGGGTGTTACTGTAGCTTTTTACATTTTGAGATTGAATAATACATTTTTAGAGAGTTACTTCCCTTATATATGCCAAAAATGAATTAAAAATGGAAAAAATTGACGGTAATTTTTTTTTTAAATCGTAGACTCATCGTAGACGCGCGCTAATACCCAGAAGGGCTCAATATGAATCACGACTATAAGATACCCGGTTTTGGTTAAACTGCACCGCAAAATGTGGGAGTAGTTAGGAATCTAAATCGTAGGAGACAGACAGCACACAGCCTCACTTTTATATATAAAGATATTCATCGTCTGAAAGTTTCCACGTTTTGCTTTCCCTCGTATACATGTATATTTTTTGCATTTCGTTCCCATATATATACATATATATAATTCTCAGAAAGAGACGTAGGATGAATTCACACTGATTACTCACGAACGAGCGCAGTAGTGTTCCACATCTGAGGCGGACAATCACCCACATTTTCTTTGACTCAACCCGTATTTTTTATTCTGAAACAAATATACTGTTCATTGATTTTTCTACCATTAAATACATGTTCATTGATTATTACCTGACATTTACGTAATTATTTTCAAAGTCATTTACAATTAACTAACGTTTCTCTTTTTTTTTTCTTTTTCAGGTAAGTTCCTGTGATTCAAAATGGCTATACACTCGTCCCCTATTTTTTTTTCACCTTTCCTTTAAACACTGAAGATCTGTGTTCCTTCCCCACTGCGCTTTAAATCTGTTTGTTTCTTTAATGTCAAAAGACCTCTACTATCCAATCCTCACTCTCGTTCATCCGAGTGTATTTTGCCAATCTTTTATCCAGTCATTTATTCACTCGGCTTAGAGGTGAGCTTAAATAACGTTTTCTCGTTCGTAACATTCTTTGCTATTAATCCTCCTCCTCCTTCTTCTTCTCCCTTTTATTCATCTTCTTCTTTTCTTCTTCTTCTTCTTCTGCTGCTGTTACTGCTGCACCTTCTTTTACTCCTTCTTTTTCTCCTCCTCCTCCTCCTCCTTCAGCTCCTTCTTCTTCTTCTTCTTCTCCTCCTCCTCCTTCTTTTTCTCCTCCTCCTCCTTCAGCTCCTCCTTCTTCTTCTTCTTCTTCTCCTCCTTCTTCTTCTCCTCTCCTCCTTCTTCGTCTCCTCTCCTCCTCCTTCTTCTTCGTCTTCTTCTTCTCCTTCTTCTTCTTCTCCTCCTTCTTCTCCTCCTCCTTCTTCTTCGCCCCCTCCCTCTCCTCCTCCTCCTCCTTCTTCGTCTTCTTCTTGCTGTTGTCATCATCATCATCACCACCACTACCACCACAACCACCACCACCACCATTATCATAATTATTATTATCAGCAGCAGCAGAGGCAGTAGCAGCAGCAGCGGTATAATCATGCTTTTCTTCTTTTTTTTACTATTACAACCACTGCTGGTGCTTCTGCCGTTGCCGATATTGACGATGATGATGGTGATGTTGGTCGTGCTGGTACAACCAGTATTGTTCCATAAATTAATTCACTCTGTGAAAGCGTCGGCGTTTATTTGAAGGCTTATAAAGTTCAATGGAAACAAGTATGTCGCTCGAATTCGATTCGATTCCAGAGACAAAAAAAAACATTCCAGACAGTTCTCCAATAGTTCAATGATGTTTAAAACATTCGATTATCTCTTGCATTTTTGTTATATTTTGCGACACTTTTAATTTACTATCATTAATCATTCAGTACAATAACAATAATAGCATTTTCAGTAATAGTGGAGTCGCATGGTTTAGTGGTTAGCGTTTTGTACTTAATATCGTAAGAGAGTGGTTTCGACTCCTGGACAAGGAAATGAAATATTTACGTGTGTATATGTACACACTACAATAGGCACAATGTCTCCAATTTTGAGGGTGGAGTTTGTCAATTTCGTTGACCCCCAGTGTTCAACTGGTATTTATTCTATCGAACTCGAAGTAGTAAGAGAGAAAGCTGACCTCAGCGGAATTTGAAGTTAAAGACAGGTGACATGCTGCCAAGCACTTTATCTGGACTACTAACAATTCCGTCAGTTTGCTGTCTTAATAACATAATAACAACAACAATAATAATAATAATAATAATAATAATGTTTTCTTTAACAAACAAAACCGGTTCAAAAAACACAAAAAATATTCGGGATGGTAGAAGAGAATACAAAGAGGGTTTACATACATGGGTCTCGTGAAGCGTGGAAAAGATATATTTTAACAATGACAAATTTTCCAGACGAAGGAGATTCCATGAACTGCTCGTGGAAACCCCACTAAAACATAGAGGACCTGACCTGTAGGGCAAATGCTCTCTCCATCACGTCTATATGCGTACGCTTAGAATATGCCTGTACACTTGGACCATTCTTGTAACATTCACACACCTGTCAACAAAATTGCTGGGATGTCGCACTTCCCTCTCTACCATGATTTTCTTTTTCAAGTGAAACGTGAAACACTTGATGAGTGCTTGGCCAAAGTGAGAAGTATCAACTTTCTGCTCTTTCAATCTGGTCCATCGCACAACCTCCTTCGCTAAGGCAACCAGGCAAGGAAACGTTGTCTGTTCTTCTCGGCCAAAGAAGGCAGCGGGCCGATCTTCACAAATGACTCAGCTAATAGCCGGATCTTTTCTTGACGTGATAACAGGTTTTAACAAAAACCGGTCAGCAATACTCGGGAACTGGACGAGAGTGCGCAGAGCATTTTCGTCGCCCTGAGCGCATCTTGAAGCAACTCTAGCTGACAGCATGTCCATGCCTGTAGAGCTTATTCCCAGCCGGCAATGCACCCCATCTTAGTACTGTCAGGCTAGCGATTTCTGTAAGTTATCCATGGGCCCCGTCCCGTAAGCTCACTCATTTTCATCGACGCCCAAAATCTCCCCGCGAACATCGTCGCATTTCCCGCCACTAAGCCTCGGTAGAATGACAGATTGCCCGTCTGACAGGAGATTGTGACCGCTTGACGACAATTTAGGTGCCTAGCGCCTGTCTTGTTCTACGCTTGATCCATGACTGCTGCTCAGTGAAAAATGCTGTCTGACAAATAACAACCACACCTACTCACCACAATAAAATTCTTGAGATATAGCCTCAGTCTGTCTGCGCATCAGCAGACACGGCGCTCCCAGCCCTACGCCCAGCGAGTGTTGACAGTAAATGGAGCGTCTGACCCTTGAGACACGATCCTTCTACATAAAACGGAAGAACATACGCTCCAGTTTGGTCAGGTGCAACTTGGGGCAAGGCAAGACGGTTAGACGTTCATATATAATAGAGCCAATGTAAGAACTTATTACTTCTGACCAACCTTTTATAGAAAGTTTACTCTCGTCCCATTTCCGGGTTAGATTGGCCACCCTGCTCGTCACCATGTTCCAGTTCCTCTCCAACAGGAGATTTGGGCCAAACCAGACTCTGAGAAATTTAACCGGTTTCTCTGTTCAGTGTTCTACGACGTTATTAGACAATATGGATTTGCCTCTATAGGTACTGAGCTGCAGGACCACTGACTTATTTTGGTTAATTTTTATTCCTGTTACCGTTTCCATTGGTGTTCAACACTATGAAGGTGATGTTGTCTCTGTACGCCGATACTGTTCGCACGAAATGCCTCTGAACGTTCTAGTTCGCGCGAGAGGCCACTCAATGCTACCGATTTCTGCAGTAGTGTCTTTAGAACCAGTACATATAGAAAAGAGAGGAGTGGACTCTGTTGATACACCAAGAGCATGAAGTTGAATAGTCCTCTAGGTAACCATTCACACGAACTACCGATTAGATGTTGCTGTACATTGCGGTAATCTAGCCATAGAAAACGGGACTGAACCCCGCCATAATGAGAACGGCCACCAAACATTGGTGCTCGTCCCTATCAAAGACCTTAGATTGATCCAGTTTGATCAGGGCCTCACCCATGTCAACTTCTTTACCCAACTTGTCTATGATATATCGCATGAGGTGGGGGTTGTGTAACGCTGAATCTATAAGACAGGCAAATACTTATCCACTTAAGATTCTAATTCAATGAATAAAGAGTCCATGTATTTAATTGAACGATCACACGTAGGAATCAGTGAAGGCATCCACTATATGTCTGAGTGACTGTTTGTAGTTGTTGCTAAGTAAGTGATAACAAGTGAAGTAGAAAGCATGTGCCCAACATACAGTTAGACTGAACCCGGAACCATGTGTTTGTTAACCGTGTTTCATATGCGCATAGCTTCGCTTGCACTTCAGAAAATACAATAAGCTATAAATTTTAGTCATTTTCAAATTACACCCATACAGAAGGATAGGAATCTTCAACCAAATAATTTACTCGGTTTAAAAATGTACATGCTATACAGTGGCAAATGAAATATAACACATACGAATTTTGTTACTGTAAGACTTAACATTAAAGAAGAGTGTAACTGCGGCTGTTGTATCTTAGAGATTAGAGATGTGGAGCATTAACGTTAATAAACATTGATTAGTGTAAAGAATGCAGGAGATTAATATGGAAAGATATCGGGAAATGCCTATTACTAGAAAACATAACAGGAAAATGGCTGCTAACATATTTGATTTTGCGAGCCGAGCCACCAGTTTATAATTAATTAAAATCACACCTTTAATGACAAGAATAAATTAGTCTGAAAGTGACTAATTATTCTGGTCAAAATAGAGTGAAGAAGGCAATCCCGAAATTTTAGATAATTAAAATCCATTAAATATGGAATGCAATACGGAACGAATCCAAATTCGTCACTGTATCACCAAAGAGAGATGCTAACCTCCCCATAGCATTCTGCATTTAATTAATCTTAGTTAATTAAAATTTCTCTTCATGAAATATGATTGTGTTCAATTTACTACTAAATTCTTATACAGCAGACATCCAAGAGTATTTTACCCTCTCACAGGGATACACGTTTGCGCGATGGGTATCGATAGACACACACACCTACCTACATGCATACATATATACGTGTGTGTGTGTGTGAGTATGTGGGTGTGCGTGAGAGTGTATATATATGCATATATATACATATGTGTATGTATGTATTTATATATTATAATGCACATATATGTATTTTTATACAAACAAACACATAATCACCTTCATTATGTCATTTGTTATTTCTCGTATCTATGCCGCTTATTTCAGAGATATCTCGTCACGCACATAATTTAATGCCTACTCGTACACACACTCACATAGCCATACATATATTCAATTTTTTGTTATGTAATACCTGAAATTGTTTTCGTTTTCTCTTTTCTGACATCTAACTACTACCTTCCTCCTTGTTTTCATAATTAAGTCCTTTATCTCTCTCAATTTAAAAAAAAATATTTAATCTGCGTAAAGTATAGTCACACATAAGCATGTATGTGCGCATTGTACATTTGCACTTACATAAACTGGCATGAGCTTTCAAGTCCTTGTCGCACTTTCACCTTCCATAGACAGTTACAGATTTCCACGGAAAGAGGAAATTGTTATTGTGTAAAAAGTCTGAAATTCTTTGTTTCTTTTATACATATATTTACCGTTATTATTCATATGAGAGTGTCTTGATATTGTATCGCTATGAAATCGTTCGTACATTTATAAGAATAAAGGTACTATTAACTCTTGCGATAAACATTATCTTTTTTTAAGTATGCAGGAGCTCTCCCGACGTAGACAGTAGATGAGGTTTTGCCGATTTCTTACTGAGTAACCTACTTCAATGAGGTCTTTAAAGTGATCAAATGTTTGGGCTGCCTGCAGTGGGACTGAAACTGAAACTCTCCCACATAAATGATATAAATCTAAACAAACATATATACCGATCGGCCGCAGAAACCCGGATGTTCTGAGTCCACGATGCTAATTTACATATATTAGCCAGAAAAATCCGCGGTGTACTGATTGCGTAATAGGTGAACCGCTATACGGCGAGGAATATAAGACAATATCCTAGTATCTTAATTTTTTTTCTAGCCGATCACATGGAGAAGGTATTCGCCACCATTTTGGAAAACAGTGTCGCTTCATTCACGGGATTTCTTGTAAATTCACGAATTTATATATATATATATATATATATATATATATATATATAGTCAATCCAAATCAGAAGAAATCCTTGAGCTGATGAAGGAAGTGCTGAGCTTTATAGTCAACTAATCCAGAAACAAGCTTGTTCTCAGGTGATCTTATATAGATGTGATTTTCCGTTATTTTTCCCTTATACCTGTGTGAGTTATTTCAGAGTATGCATTGTCTGGGAGATTTTTCTTACAGTAGAAGAAACAGCTAAGTTTTTGGCTGCTGTTTCTAAAAAAGTTCGGTAAATTATTTTACTGAACCCTATTTTTATAAAGTAATATATATATATATATTCTGATATAAATGGAGACGAGCATCAACATTTCCATGTAGTACATTTGAACAAGACCTCTTCACATGAGACCACCGATTAGTAATCAGGGTGTGTGTGTGCGCGCGCATGTGTGTGTCCATGTGAGTAATTCCGTATGCAAATTGCAGCGTATTCATTACAATTCACATTAGCGAAAACATTTGAAAGCACAAATATACAGATATGCATAATCTCACAAACAAAAGCAAAGCAAGAATACATCTTCGTAGAGAGATAATATATTAATTAGATATATCTTGATTTGATGAAGGTGTAAGCTTCTCAAATCTCATTACCATTAAGAAAATATCGCTTAGATGACGTTATTTTAATTTTCTAGTTGTGAAATATCATGCGATATTCACTAAACATTTAGATCAAAGGCATTTATTCTCTACTAGCAGTTTCGCCCGGCGTTGCTCGGGTTTGTAAGGGAAATAACTATATAAGCATTTTTAGAGATGTAGTGTATAATAGCCATCTCAATATGGCTAACCACAAAGGGAGATGTTACTGTAGCTTTTTACGTTCTGAGATTTAATAATAAATTTTTAGGGAGTTACTTCCCTTATATATGCCAAAAATGCATTAAAATGAAAAAAAATGATGGTAAATTATTTTTAAAATCGTAGACTCATCATAGACGCGCGCTAATACACAGAAGGGCTCTATATGAATCACGACTATAAGATACCCGGTTAAACTGCACCGCAAAATGTAGGAGTAGTTAGGAATCTGAATCGTAGGAGACAGACAGCACACAACCTCAATTTTATATATAAAGATATGTGCTGACAAATCAGGCTTCAGGAATGGGATTGCTTTTATTTCCTGTAAAATACCAAGGATATATGTTACCTAACCGAATTCTTATTTGGAAGAACTCCTGTCATGATTAGAAGAGCTGCGTGCTTGAGTCGTACCTGCAAAATCCGACTTTTTCCATAAGTTTTATATTAGGTTTTTTGCTTCAGAATTCAAGGTTCCAAATCAATAATTCTTTCAAGATATTTTTGAAGTTTATAAACTCTTCTGATGCCAAGAGTAAATAATTCTGGTTGGCATGAAAAAGTCTCTAAAATTCAAAGAGAGTGGCGAAGTACTTCTTTGATCCATCGGTAGCACGACTCTAATGTTTAGAAATATGAGTTCGAAGTATGCGTGGAGTTTTTTTAGTATTCTATAGAAAAGGCTTTATAAACCAGATATTTACATGCTTTTATTTAAAGCTTCTCTACATTCCCCACCAAAAATTATATTATCATTATTATTATTATCATTATCATCCTTATTATCGTTATTATTAATAAGGCGGCGAGCTGGCAGAAACGTTAGCACGCCGGGTGAAATGCTTCCCAAGTATTTCGTCTGCCGCTACGTTCCGAGTTCAAATTCCGCCGAGGTCGACTTTGCCTTTCACCCTTTTGAGATCGATAAATTAAGTTCCAGTTGTACACTGGGGTCGATCTAATCGACTGGCCGCCTCCCCTCCAAATTTCAGAGCTTGTGCCTATAGTAGAAAGGATTATTAGGAATAATAATAATAATAAGGTGGGGAGATAGCAGAATCGTTAGCACGAAGTGTTAAATACTTAGCGGCATTCCGTCTGTCTCCATCACGTTCTATGTTCAAATTCCACCGGGTCGATGTTTCATAGTTTCGGGGTCGACAAAATAAATGCAAGTTGAGCACTTGACGTCGATGTAATAGACTATTCCCCTCCTTCAAATTTCAGGCGGTGAGCAGGCTTAATCGTTAACACTCCGTCTGTTGCCACCACTTTCTGAGTTCAAATTCTGTCGAGGTCGACTTTGCTTTTTATCATTTCGGGGTCGATAAAATAAGCACCAGGTGAATACCGGGATTGATGTAATCGACTCATCTCAACCCCCAAAATTGCTCCCCTTGTGGCAAAATTTGAAACCATTATTACTAATCCTAGCAGAGTCATTCACACATCAGAATTTCTGCTGAATCGTTAGGTTCTGTGTTCAAATTCCGCCGAGGTCAAATTTGCCTATCATTCTCTCAAGATCGTTGAAATAACTATCAGTTGAGACCTGGGGTGCATATAATCGAGTTACCTCAAACACAAAACTGTGGGCCTAGAACCAAAATTTGAAACCATTTTTATAATTATTATTAATGCAGTTAGCAAACAGAACCATTAGGCATTGGAAACAAAAAGTCTAGCGGTATTTTCTTCCGACTAACTAGGTTTCGAGTCCAAATCCCACCGATGTCTACTTTCCATCATATCATTTCGAGTTCGATATAATAATTACCAGTCAAACACTGCAGCTGATGTACGCGATTTCTCCGTCCCCTGAATACTATTGGACTTCTCCCAAACATACAAGGAATTATTATTATTGTCGTTGCTAGTAGTATTATTTAGTGGACACACATGGCTTAGTGGTTAGAGCGTCGAGGTTACGATCGTGAGGTTGTAAGTTTGATTCCGGGACCGGGCTGCGTGTTGTGTTCTTGAGCAAGACACTTTATTTCACGTTGCTCCAGTTTGCTCAGCTGTAGAAATGGGTTGCGACGTCACAGGTGCCAAGATGTATCGGCATTTGCCTTTCCCTTGGATAACACTGGTGGCGTGGAGAGGGAAGGCCGGTATGCATGGGTTACTGCTGGTCTTCCACAAACCTTTCCCGGACTTGTGCAATGGAGGGTAACTTTCTAGGTGCAATCCCATGGTCAGTAATGACCGAAGGGGGTCTCTATTTATGTGCCGGTGTAATCGTTAGATCGTTGGATAAAATGTCTAGCGGTATTTCATATCTTTACGGTCGGAGTTTCAAAATCTGCCGAAATTAAACTTTAACTTTCGACCCTTCGGTGTCGATAAAATATAGTTCCAGTCAAGTACTTGGGAAGACGGTATCAATAAATCTCTCCCTTTCAAAACTTGTATGTGTTTTGTATGATATTATTTGTGCGCAACATCATATACACACGAAGAAATACATTTCCTCTGAAACCTCATCGCATATAATATATGCGTATTGCGTATGATTTTGTGATCAGTTTCTAATTATCTATAGGATTTTAGTATGTCGCTTTCTAATAAACGTCGAGGCAGAATTATGCTTTGAATAATTCATATGGCAACAGGGTTGATATCGAGGCATTTTATGCATTTTAATTCTTCTACTTTGCACTAAGTGTAAACTATATGACGCCTACAGATTCGGGTAATTTGGTTTTACATACAAGTGTACGCATATCTATCCATTTTATATATACATATATATAAATGTGTATGTATATATACATATATATATATATATATATATATATATATGTCTGTGTATGTATGTATTTATGCATTTATATATATGTGTGTGTGTATATATATACACGTATATACACATACACACGTATGTATATACATATATATATATATATATATATATATATATATATATATATATATAATATTTAGGTACATGTACATCCATTTACCTGTATATATATGCGTTATTATATATACACAGACACTTGTCTGTGGGTACCTGTATATGTATGTGTTTGTATTAGGTTTTTCATATGTCGCATCCATTTCATGAGCTTATTTTTTACTATTGTAGTTTTTTTCTACTTGTTTCTGTTATTGGAATACGTCCATGCTGTGATATCGACTTGAAAGACTCAGTCTGAAAATTCAATTATCATGCGTATTTTAAGTCTGGATTTTACAGTATCACTCTCATTTCGTCAAACCTTTAAGAGCATTTTGTACTATGATTTCAAATCAAATGCCGTTCAACTTTAATTCTTCCAGGATTGATAGTATAATGTTCTATATAGTATAGTATAGTATAGTACAATGTTCTGTATGATTGACTTTCCCACCCACCAAATAGCAGGCCTTGCCACTGCATTAAAGCAATTTTATATTACTTCCCGTTTGGCATAATGCTTTTAGAATTAATTATAAATTATTTAGAAACTAAAAGCCGATGGATTCATATTTCTATATTAGTGCTGATATGCTTGGAAACCGTTGACATGTTCGGCTGTATGTATGTATGTATCTATGTATATACAGCCTGTTGCATGGTCGGGTCGTTGGCGACTAAACTGGCAACCCCACCAAACTTGCTTGGTGAGGAGGGTGTTTATTTGACACACTGCGGGATGAAAAACGAAACCCGTCAAAAGACGGAGGAATTCTTGAGAGTCAACGGCCATCCAATAAATGTCTTAAGGCTGTATCATGCGCGGGGCCATAGAAATAATCGGACTGAATACCCGGTCGCGCGGTTAAACCATTGGGAGTGAAGGACTCCTAGCCTTTGTTAGGGCATCCTTCTAGGAGAAGGTAACTGGGATAACTCCGACATAAAACCTGCGGCTCAGTGGTTACCGATGATGCTGACTTGTTTTTCTTTTTGGATTATGGCTGCTTTTGCTTAGTAAGTGGGATTGACTCAGTGCACAGCCTTTCCTCACTTTAAAAAAAAATCTTCTGGCACAGGCATTGCACGATAACAACATTGATTAAGCTTCGTGGAATGGCCATACTCGATAACGAGGGGGCAGCCACCATGTATGTATGTATGCACCTATGTATATGTACGTATGTGTCTTTGTAATTATGTTTGTCCTGCAACACCAATTGGTTTGTTTTCGTCTTCGTTACCAAGCAGTTTTAGAAAAAAAGGGCAGATAGAATAAGAGTCACGTTTGAAAGAACACAAGTACGGGGTGGATTTGTTCGACAAAACCCTTCAAGGCGGTGACCCAACTTGACCGCACTCAATTAACTGAAGCAAATAAATGAATGAAATAATAAATGCTTATTTGAATCTGAACCAAAATAATTGAAATTTATACCAAATTGTTATCAAACAGGTGTATCAGGGTTTACAGCAGTAAGCTGTGAATTACAAATTCCGTTGGAGTGCATTAAGTTGACTGAAATCAGAATTAAATTAAATCAAAGGTTCTAAGTTAATTAAAATGCACGCCAGGTTAATACGAAAGAGCAGAGGTATTATAAGCATGCCGTTGTTCCTGAAAAGGTTAGTTAGGCTGGGGTAGCTGTTGAGAAAAGGTTAGATCGACTGGGATCGGTGTTGAGAAAAGATGATATATGAAATGTACACCATATAAACAATTAATAATTTCAATGAGTGCAATACAAGAAATGAAATTGAATATAAACCTTAGACAAAATTAACTCATTAAGTCTTCAGATAAGTATGTGAAAAATAATATTAGATTCAGATAAGGATCCGAAACAGATACCATAAAATATTTTGTGCAAAGATGTAATGATTTCACAAATACACTACCTTAATAACAATAAAGAGAACGGTAATAGCAACAATTCTGCCTCATACAGACATTAGTACTGAAATTTAGGGAGACATTTGTGGTAGGGAAGTTGACAATTACTTCGAATACCGTCAAGTCCATATATCACTTCATGTATACCACATAAAATAGTCTTAATTGTGTATAGAGAATATAAATTCTGGTTTATTGTTTTGCGAGGGTTATCTGGATATAAATTCGGATTATAATGTTTAAAAGATTTAGAAGTTCGTTGCGGACATTTAATCACTCTTTCAGAATGTCTGTTAGGAAGGAAATGCCTATCGATGCGTATACGAAAGTTTCTGTTGTAATTTAGTAGGAGGACCTATTGTTAGAAGTTTACAAGTTGAAAGCATGCTATTACTCTTTAAATCCTATATATGAATTTCCCGGTTACAAAAAATATTAATATGCTAACTGTATCGTAATTTGAATATATTGACACATAAAAACTTTCGTTTATACATTTTTGCGGTAGTGTTAGTTCAAAACGAGTATTAATGATAGTGATAACATGGACGTGTTTCAATAGAGAAGAAACTATTTTGAATAAATTTAGGTGATGTGAAATATGATAGTTTAAAAATGATTCCACTGAACGTCATACAATATCGATGTTATGGTGAAAGTATCTTCTCAGTAAGACAGAGAAACACTGCTATGGAAATCAGCACTAGCCTAAGTCTTTAACTTATTTCTAAGATTGACCTCTCAGGTGCTTTCTGAAATGTGTTATTCGTTTTAAAACATCAAATCCGTTTCTATATAAGCTACATTTTAGCTTACTTATCTGTGCTGAACAATATTCTCTTCGGTCAGGAGAACCATTCACAGCATCTAATATTATCAGAGAGGAGTAATTGTTGATGTAGATGTTATTCTAGGTGTGGCGGTACAAAGGAGGAGAAAAGAGCAATTACTGTGATGTTGATGTGGGCGCTCGAATGGAGCGCCCATGAGAGTTGTGATACCTGCTGTACTCTTTCTCTCACTCTTCTGTTGGCCTACTCACTTAGCCAGCGAGGTGGCGTCATTCGAAGGCTAAAACAAGGCGAACGCATTGTGACCAGTGATGTGTAGCAACATCTGATAGTCTGGTCGGTCACGTGATCACGTGAAATAGACATAATATAATGCCTAACAGTTGATGCATACTATCTCTGGATCCCCTCCATTTGCTTCTTGCCATAGGAATTAACGTTAAACCACTTTTTACCCTCGCCCATTTATTGCGCTCAATAGTGTAATGTCCACGCAATAACCAACACTTGTGTATTAATAATTGGGTATATTACCAGCTGTGTATTGGATAGATACTAGCTTTTAGTTGGTTGAATTCACAATCTCTAACTATCTTTGAATTATATATATATATATATATATATATGTATATATATCGAGTCATCTCATAAATGATACAGTTTTTCTCAATTACGTGAGCTAAAAGTCGGAGGGGGACGGGATAAACTACTTGCATCAACTTGCTATAAAAGCAGGTAGTAATTTTACCTTGCATTTATTCTTAGTGCAAGTTTTGAAGATTTTATTTTTTCCAAAGTTATAATGAAAGTGAAAAAGGAGTATATTCGGCATATTTTGCTTTATGAGTTCAATAAAGGCAACAACGCAATGGAAAGTACGAGAAATATTAATGCAGTATAAGGGGATCGGACAATAAGCATAAGCCAGTGTCAACGGTGGTTCTAGAAATTCCGAGCCGGAAAATACAAGCCTAGAAGGCGAGGCTTGTCCTGAAAGATCTATAGAGCTCGACGTGGACGTTCTGCAAACCTTGGTGGAACAAAATCCCATCATAACTGTTTGTGTGTCTATATATATATATATATACTTTATTTAAAGCAGCAGAAAATTCAACAAAATCCGTTACTCTGAGTTTCTTGTTGCCGTTCATCAGACAGTTTTTGCTAGAATTTTCTGCTGCTTTAAATAAAGCATATTACTCTACCACTGGTATTTGAGTACTCTTTTATCCACCTTGTTTCACATTTATGTATTTACTCCGGTATATATATATATATATATACATACCTTTTATGGGTATGCGAATGAAGTCCGTTGAAAGGTATGCAAATAAAGCTTCAATTTAATTGTGCTACCGTGTAATGATACTGATTAGGAAGCCAGTTTTTCGGCGTTGCATCACAGTTATTCCAATATTATGTAGGGTACAAATAATAACAATAATTCTAGGAATTAATTTATACATAATTAAAACATCTCTACGTATGTTTCTACATATCACATGCTTTTGTCATCAGAGTCGGTATCCTTGAGATTAGTGCAGTATACACCGTATTATCCCTGGATGTCCGGTTGATCATCATCATCATGAAGCGATACTGCAATATTGGGATGACTCACAAAGGGATGTTTATCCCTTCTTGCCAGTATGATATCCAATATAGCGGCAGTGTGATAACCAATATTCAGATAATACAGACTATACTCTACTAATCTCAAGGATACCGACTCTCATGTCAAAATCATGTGATTTGTCGAAAAGGAAGTACAATGTATTAGATATTTATAAATTATACCCTAGAACCATTATTGCTGTTGTTGGTATCATCATTATATATTTATAATTATTATAAGCACATGATTATAAATTTTCTTCATTTCGTTAATTTTTCTGTTCACTACAGTTATCTCTTACTTTTTTTTATTTATTATGTCATTTTTTATTTACTTTTTAAATAACATTAATTTATTTATATATAATTGTTACTTTTAGTAACCCTCTATATTTCGTATACGTCAGTATAATCTGTGGTGTAAGATTTTATTCTATATTAATTGCATTTCTAAATTTGCTTTTTTTCCTCATACACATTTTAAATTATTACTTATATATCCCATACAAGGTTTACATGTGTGGCAAGTTCTGTGCTTTTTGTAAACAAATTATGGTCCATTTTATCTTCTGAATTAACCATTCTCTGGCTAAACTACATCAGCCCTTTGGAGATAATTTCGATTAACTATATATTTGTGCTAGTTTAATTCTGAATTCCACCAAAATTGGCATGTTCTGAATGAAATATTAATCCACAAACCAATCAGTGTAGGCCTCATTACAACTGCTCTTTCGAATTGTTTTGGTATGAATTTCAATTTATTTTATTCTATTTTCAATCAGATTCACGATAGAAATATTAATCTCTTGCCGCTATATTTTTAACAAATGCGAACTCAGTTTTAAAATCTTAATAACAAATGCTAAGCTCCATTTTAAATAACGACATCAAGAACATCTTCTCTCTTATACCACTTCGTCACTAATCAATGATGGAATTGTTTATTGAAATAACAGATAAATTTGATTAGCTGGAAATCTATAATGAAACATTAGCTTTCTTTTAAAACATCATCGCAAACATATCACTTTGGCTGCCTTTTTATCTTTCTTTCTTTTCCATTCATCTTTATATTTCTTTCTTTTTTCTTTCTCTCCCCTTTCTCTTCTCCTCTTCATTTTCTCTCACCTTCTTTCTCTCCCCTCCCTCTTTCACTTGCTTTTCTCTCTTCATCACTTGCTCGCTCGCACACGCGTGCGCGTACGCTTTCATTTTCTTTCTGATTTTACCGATTGTTACAGTTTTCTCGTCTTCTTGGTGACGTTCAATCTTTTCATACTGAATTCAAATATTTCTAATGCGGTAACAATTTAACACCATATTCTAAAAGCTTTTTGTCTTTTCTTCTTCAGTGGTGGAATCCATATATATACGAATATTATATATATATATATATATATATATATATATATATATATATATATATATATATATATATATATATATATATATATTCATACATGCACACGCATATATGTGTAAATGTGCGAGCGTATGTATATATATATATATATATAATGAATACATACAGGCATATATACATAGTTTATTCCACATGGGTAGAAATATAGGAAACAATAGAAGTTGAAAATGCACTGAGAATAGTTAAAATATATTTTATTAATATATTTTAAACTTTAACTGGTTTCACAGTTTACACTGATTTTCGAAAAGTTCAAATAGAAAGATGTGACTTATGTCGCAGCTGTCTTGCTTCTGATTGGTGTTTGAAGTTTGCCCTTTTTTTTTATAGGGAATTCATTGCTCAAATTGAGAACAGCGTAGATTTACTGGGTAATCACTTTTCAACGGAGTTGACTCAATCATAACTATGTGATGAAAACACAAATCCCTGAAGTCGTTAGCGCTGGATACGGTTTTCGTTTATTTTAATCTATTTTCTTAGGTAACTAGGACATTGATCGGTCTCAAATATAGAGTTCAAGTACACTTAGGTAACACACAACTTGTTAAAAGTGGCAGACACGTTGTAATTTAATTGATGATAGCTAATTGTTTCATAAGCCACGTCTTTCCATTTGAAGTGTTTGAAAATCAGTGTAAACTATGGAACCAGTTAAAGCTTTAAATATATTAATAAAAAATATTTAACTATTGTCAGTGTATTTTCAACTTCTATTTTTCCTATATATATAATATATATATATATACACACACACACACACACACACACACACACATATATATATATATATATATATATATATATATGCACATATAGCACACATATGTATGTATGCATCTACATGTATGTATATTTGTATATATGACACCTTACAATAAACTGATAAAAAATACTAAACTATTGGTATATATGCCATGCAATTAGAAACATAGAGTACTGTGTTTAAGAATTATTGCAGTTTCCACACAAGACTGACCCACAAACTGTCTGTAGCTCTCAAAACAGTGATTGTAAATATTAAGGAAACTAAATACACTGAAGTGTTGCTATCGTAACAAACTTCATATTGTTGCTAAGTGTAAATCACATGCAAAATATTCCCATCGGAAATGTACAGAACAAATACTCTTATGAATAGTTGTAGTGTTTCTCATAAGTTAATCCCATATCGACCAAAACGTTGGAAGATAAAAAAAAATTAAGATGTGAGAATTGAGGACTGCGTAGATTTACTGTGTAATCTCTTTTTAACAGAGTTGATTTAATCATAACTATGTGATGAAAGAAAAAAATCCCTGAAGTCGTTAACGCTGGATACGGTTTTCGTTTGTTTTAATCTATTTTCTTAGATAACTAGGACATTGATCGGTCTCAAATGTAGAGTTCAAAGACTAGTAGGTAACATAGAATTTGACACAAGGGATAAACATGTTATAATTTAATTGCTGATAGCTAATTCTTTTATTGTTGGTATGGGCATCCTGAATCGAGTAAGTCCTTAATAAAGGGTAGTTGAACTGTGCACCATCCTAGGGTTTTTTCCTAATGTAATTTGACCGAGTTAGTGGTTGTCTACTTATTGTGTTACCTAATTGTCACTGAAACTTGCTTACCATACGACAGATATGTGCAGGACTGAGAACTAGTATTTTAGGAAGTCTAGCAATTGCTCATGCACTTAAGTTTCCTCTTTCTACGACACTGCATGGGGTAACTCTACCGAAATAAGATTATTCAGATAGGTACCTGTCTCTTCGTATATAGCACAAGGTACTTTGCCCTGCCTTCTAAGAGTTTCTCCAGTTCATCACTCTGGTTCCTCAGCAGTATTTGAACTAAGACCACAGAGTCAGAATTAATATTTCGAGGTATTCTGTCCAACCGAAAAATTAGTGATTTCCTCACTGAGAGACTCCTCAACAACCGAAGCAATTTATTTAGTTTTGCTTTACTTAAATTCAAATTGTGTTAATGTCAGAGTTAGTTTTGTATCTCATACCACTAGAGTGATAAGGACCAGGGCAATAACCTCTATAACCACTCCTTACATATTTATAACTTTGTGTTAATACAAGAAATCAATAACATTATATGTCTGTGCAGTGATAATTCCTAACGAAACGTCACTGTTTTCGATATTTTATTATACGTCCCCGTTGCGACACATTTCCGTTACTTCTTAGTTTCTGTTTATTGATTCTCTTCTTCCTGTCTTGTTTGTGCACAAATACTCCATCTTTGCTTCAGTTATTTATTCATATATTAATTGTCCCTTCTTGAAAGTGTCATGAATTGTTAATAAGTATAGTATTGCCCCCTCTACCCCCTTAGTAAGTCACGAATTCAAACCCACTGGTGTAGCTATGTACAATCGAGAATTCTTGGACGGAGAACAAACTTACATTAAGGTTGTTCTCCGTCATGGGCGTCACCGTCACTGTTACTGTTGTAATTGTTATTTGTGCAGATGTTGACTGGCAAGCTACCCAATAAATAAATATCACCAATTGATATATAAGATTATACAACGAAAGCTCTATGAGACTTAATTAGACACTATAACCGTTATATTTTATTGTTGTTCTTATTTTCATTAGTAACAGTTGTAACAGCACTTATTGTTTTATTGCTGTTATTTTCATTGTATATATAGCATTTCCTAGAAACCTGTCTGCTCGTAGTTACCAGGCGTGTTAGTCACGGTAGCCCCAGTTATTTTGGTTCAGCTTCAGGTAGACTAAAGAAAACAGACTTGTGATGAAACAACCTTCCAACCATGACAACTCTATTTTTTTCCTGCAATATAATATCAATCGATACATTATATAATGTGCTTTTCCAACAATTTAATTTTGATTTGAGGGAGATATGGCTGTTGTATCTTGTTTAACAGCTCATGCTTCCAGTTAGAAGCTTCGTGTTTGGGCATGGATTTTCTGAATTTCTGATTTTCTGATAACAATATTTCCACACATACTACACCACATTTCTCTTGTCTCATTTCTCATTTACAACAAATCTGCCGATTTAATGACCTCAGCAAATTAGAAAGTGTCAATATTGCGCTATCGATTAGAAGTTTAACTAGTGGTGCTTTCACATAGACAGAAAGATTTCTCAGATGGGTGGATATACATTAATTACTTGAGGTCAAAAATTCATACATATGTTAATTTATAGAATTTCATAAGCACAGACGCTTAAGTACTTCCAATATAATAATATAAATGAAAACAAATGAAGAAATTTTCTCACTTTCAGTTGACTTAGTACCTACCTAAGGATCATATATGCTGCATAATCTATTAAATTTTCTTCACGAGTAAATTTGATATTTTGCTCTAAGGAAGCCGAACAGTTGATATTTTGAGGGAAAGCAATAGTTTTACAAAGAATATTTTAATTTCGGGTGTAATCTGATATTAATCATTCATACAAGTTAAATTTGGAATAATTTTCATATCTCTTTTGGGCCTCTATTTAATTTCCACTATCAAACCTCATATATATGAACTACTTATTTCGTAGACTGTGATTCAATTTCACTCACATGTATGTTACTGCACGCTGTAAATATCCACTGACTGTATGATAGTCAACGTTTGTATTTCCGAAATACTTTGCACCAACACAGTCTGCATGTTGAATAGGGACACCGTTCTTAAATATAATACACGTAAAAAGGATTACATTTGTCAGTGACTACTCATACAAGAAACTATCGAATATAAAGGAAAGTTTATACATTTAGGCCGTAATTGGTTCTTAAATCAATTCTGATATAAAGAACAGGACTTTAATGTGAATTTTCATAAACTATTAAACAACACAAAAGTATGCTTTATTTATGATTAGTGTTTATTGTTTTCCAGTTACCATTCTACCGGTGTGTGCTAACTATATATTTGAACCACTTCTCACACACATTTATATAAATATCATATCTTTACATAAATATTATATCTCCAAGAATCCCTCTCAACACATGGCTGTGAGGGTTCATCTACTCTCCCTGCTCATGATAACAGATGCAATTAGGTGCATGCAGGAGTGGTTAAGATCAAGCAAATGACAAGCAAATCAGTTTTGTTGAGCAGAATATTTGTTATAACGACATTTCTGCTTCAGCAACTCAGCGATGAATCTGTCTGAAATGTAATGGAAAATGGTGATGTCCAGGTTGTTTCACTTGGTCAAACACAAACAGACGTTTTTAAGTACGTGGTATGCATTTCCCTTTCTTCTAACTATTGATTTTTTAACTGTTTCAGACATTTGACAGCGAAGCAAGGCCTTTAGTCGAACAAATCGACCCCAGGACTTATTCTTCATAAACCTATTACTTATTCTGTTGTTCTATTTTGTCGCACCGCTATGTTAGGGGGACGTGAGCACGCCAACATCAGGTGTCAAGCGATGGTGGGGGACAAATAGAGACACACAAGTGCACACACACACATATATATTTATATATACGACCATTTCCGTCTGCCAAATCCACTCACAAGGTTTTGGTCGGCCCGAGGCTATAGTGGAAAACACTTGTCCAAGGTGCCACGCAGTGGTACCAAACGCGGTACCATGTGGTTGGGAAGCAAACTTCTTACAATATAGCCATTCCTGTGTTAATTCAAATTAAATAACAACTATAGTAATTTGCTTGCAATCAGCTATTTCATGCCTTAGTCTCGTAAGCTCCTGAAATTTGACCCCCAACTTGTTCTTGTTTTTAGCTTTAGCAAAATAACGTATCCTCTAGCTGCAAAGGCTCACACGGCAAGAACAGTCCCTTGTAACATTTGATAGCATTATTCGCTTGTATTGACTTGATTTCAATTTACCCATGTATTGGTCTTTATACATACTTCAACAATAGTAGCATTCACAATAGCATTTCAGATTGTCTTCTGTTTCATAAATCAAGAATAAATGATAGTTGGAAACACATTCAGATGCTTTACTTAATGCTTTACACTGAAAATGCCTCGATGCTAAATGTGTATATCGATCTGAATTTCATTTGAAGTAGTCTCCAATCTATAATTTTGAAGAGGTTTGTAGCTTATAACTAGAAAGTTTCGTAAACTTGGTATTAATTTGTTGTCAACTCCAATATTCACTGACTTAATGTGACAATCGCATACATTTGAATGATCTAATTTGGTTAAGTGCTGTAAACTTTACATCATGTGAAATCAATTATATTGAAAATCATACATAGCGTAAAACTTTTTACATTTATTAACTAACAACAATATATTTAACATTATTTCGTTACAAGTATCGTAGGTACCTATTCCAAAATAGACGTTTTTGACCTTTTAGTTGGAGGAAACCATTAAATATTAAACTGTAGAGATCATTTCATATTTCAACATAGATAAGTTATAATAAATGATTCGATGATTCATGCTGGTAAATTATCACGTATGAATTATCATCAGATGATATTGTATAACACGATTTTTCTCCTTGGGTAGCAACTGTTACTTCCTGTTTGCTTACTCATAGTAAGTATGAGAAATGGTTAATTTTTCCTTCAGACTTTGTATTGATTATATTTATTCGAACTCTAATGCATACCTCTCAACACATGGCTATGATGGTTCCTCCACTGACTCTGCTAATGATCACAGATGCACTTAGGAACATTCAGGAGTAGTTAAGATCAAGCAAATGTCAAGAAAACCTGTTTTGTTGAGCAGCATATTTGTTATAAGGATATTTCTGTTTCAGCAACTCAGCGATGAATCTGTCTGAAATGCAATGGAAAATAGGTCAGTTCCAAAACCTTGATGTCCAGGTTATGTCCAGGTTATAACAGCCATCCACTTTCCTGGACGCGTATCCTGGACATCAAGATGACATGTTAACGTCTCTATTGCCTGAGATACGAACACTGGGTGCCAATTGATAGGGTCTTGAAAGATCTGTTGAATGGAGAGATGGCTTTCGGAAACGGAGCACAAGAGGATTTTGTGAGAAACGCTGTATCAATGAATATCAGCTGGAATTCTAATTCTAATTCCTGCTGAACATCAGCAGGAATTAGATAATGTTTTGATATCGCTGATTCTGTAACTGAACCTGTGCCAAACTTTCGATAGATTCCATATGTTGTTAATTTCGAGGAATTTATGAGGATTAGTATAGTGATAACTAGGAACTAGGTGAACACTGTGTTTCAAACCAAGGACAGCTCTTTCAGATTCAACAACTATTGGCACTGTCAGATCTGTTTTGGCCTCCTCAGCAGAATAAACTCTGATAACAGAAGCAAGACACTTTGGAGCTGGAGATCCAAGTTACTGTGTTAATCACTAGAAAGGTGGGAAATGCATAACATTAGTTCAGAGTTTTCCAAGTAAAATCCTATTTATTATACGAAAGCATAATATTTGTGAAAAGAAGTTGTAAAAAAGGTAAAGTGTGATCCATTATGGGCGTTCCCGCATTACAAATAGAAATAAATCGAAAATGAAAGAGATTATAAATTAATAAGGGATTTAGTTTATTGATTTAATAATTACAGATGTAGGTATTATTAACATAGACAATAGCTGTCTATATTTAAATTATCTTTTGATCTAAAGAGCACTTAATACGCTTTTCGTTCTTAACTTTCTGAAGGACGTTATCCTTCAAGAAATAAGGCAGAACGAGATTTTATTGGAATTTTAGGATGGTTTTATTGTAGCGAACTTATTGCATCTTGCTTGTACTTCATAAAATACACCTTTCCAAATTAAGATTGATCACTGATCTATTTGGGAAGTGAGAATATTGTGTGGGGGATGGCCGTGACATAACAGACAATACTCAATTGTCTGGATTAATATCAGAATTGATAAAATATAAAAGGATAGCAGAATTGCTGAACAGTTTATGAGCACCAATTCAGTAAATTGAAACATTGACATTAAGAAAATAAGAAATATAGAGAGCAACAAATGTTTGCACGTATTCATATATTTATTATACTTACAATTCAAGTTACGTAATTACATTAACTAGTGAAGTTCACTTACTACCCTACGGTGTAAAGAACTAATTTAATATCTCTGTTTGCTGGGAAGTGAGATTAATGAAAAACTCCAAGTTAAGAATGAAATTACGTAGTCATTCAAATTATGTATAATAAATTAGAGAAGCATTTCCATATGCCTCGTAGTGATGTCTTCGTATCAAGCCGAAAATGCCACCTCTCTGCTTCTAGGATATTATACATGGCATTTAGCTAACCAATATATTTTCTGTAGACTGGGTATGAAGCTAATTAAATTATTGGTAATGTGAAAAGCTACAGAAATGTTCATTGCGCCCATTCAACTTCTACAATTGCTTGGCTAATTTTATGACTGCTTACGACTTAGGTTTTTAATTGTCAGCCTAGTTCTTTTTCGGTATATTTTGCAAATAGTGTAAGGAGTGACTAATTGCTTTCTTAGAAACAAGTTTCATAATAGCATATTTCCCTATAAGCTTACAACTATCGTCAAAGGGTCTTTCTGCTTCAAATTACTGAGCTTGACGTTCTTAATTCACTTAATTTCGATGTTGATTTTGCCTTTCATCTGACTATAGGCAATCTCTTCCTTTATTCCTCCATTACAGTTTTACTTTGGTGTGTGTGTCTGCACCTATTCACTATACTCTTCCTATAAGATGTGGCTACGAACATATTTTAACTTCACTTTACCTGAATCCTATCACCGTTACTCTTACTTCACATCGCCTGGTTTTACTTTAAAATGTGTCCCTTTCTAACCACCATCCCCTCAGTATTTACTTAACCCCTCTTCTTTTACTTAGCGCAACACATCTCACTACCTTACTCCCTCTTTCCTTTTATTACTATCTTATATGAACCCTTCAGTATCATTTTCATTTACCACTTAGCTACCAACACGATAGAGTTTTTCTATCTTCTCATTCACTCTTCATGTGAAAAAAATCATTCTATCAAACTATTTTTGCCCCAAACTCTATGGATTAATTGTTTTCGAGCCAGACTAGGTTTTACCAGAATATCCCCATAGATATACTAACACCACAAGATAGATGTTTCTTTTCATTTAACCATTAACTTTACATTTAATTGTAGACTTGATTTCATATGTCTCAGTGAACAGTTACTTGCCTAATAAAATCTTAGTATATATTCTCTATTCTAGAGGTATCATTTTCATTCTTTTACTTTAAATGTCCCCTTAGTACACTAATTATTGTACACATGCTTACTTCTATACTTTTAAATACATTTTAAGTTTCACGTGGTTAATTCTATAATTATGTTTCTTCTCATGGTTGATATATCTATAAGGTTGTCCCAAAAGTTCGTAGAAAGTCTTGGAATATAATGGTCTTTATTTTGAGGAATAATTTGTGTTGTTTTTGTTAGTACTTGGCGAGTAAAAATTCAATTTTCGCAAGTATTTACGAACTTTTGGGACAACCTAATATATTAGCTTTACAATAGCTTGCTCGAAAATAGCGAGTAATTTTTTAGAATTCCAATCTATGAACTTCAGTCCATTTATCTCGCAGTTTATCATACTGAAGCACTAATTTATGATTGAGATGCTAATTGTTTTGTAAATACATCATGGAAAGGCTCCGATGTTAATATTTATAATAAAATAAACAGCTGAATCGTTTGGGCGTCCAACACATTGGTCAGCGGCATTTCTTCTAACTCGTACTTCTGACCTTAAATTCTGCTCATTTTGACTTTACAATTGTTGCATTCGGGGTCGAAAAATAAAGTATCAGTCAAGTACTGATGTTGATGTAATCGACTTATCCCTTTTTCTCAACTTTACAGAACTTTATCCAAACATTTCATACCGTTATTTTTTTCATCATCTTCATCATCATTATCAGTAGTAGTAGTAGTAGTAGTAGTAGTAGTAGTAGTAGTAGTAGTAGTATTGAATTAGGGAGAAGCGCATGTCATCGAAATGCCACCAGGATAAAATATACCAGGCCCAATATAACCATCATGACTACCTGTCTGATAAGGGTGCACCAGAGACATGCATCACAAACATGTGTGCGCGACATGGTGATCTCAAATCAAGTTAAACAGCGGATGACCTTGTAGATGGGGCCCAGATAGAATTTTCATCGGGTCGTGTAGTCCATTCTGTTCAAAACGTCCATGAATATGGTTTGCTTAAGGATGATGAACGAAACACCCATGTTTCCAGAGGCGAATTATTCAAGCTTCAAAGAATTCCTCTCGACACATGGCTATAATGCACCGCCCCCACTAATTCTGCTCAAGATCAGGGAGGCGCATATCATCAGCCACCAATAGACATACTCAACTTGTTATGGTTAAGCAACTGAGAAGCAAATCTGTGGTATTGAGCAAAATATTTGCTGTAGCCCATCTTTTAAACCAAGACAAAACAATGTACATGATAACACTTCCAGTCAGTTAAGATCAGAGGCCATGAGAGCCAATGCCTTATTATTATTATTATTATTATTATTATTATTATTATTATTATTATTATTATTATTATTATTATTATCATTATTATTATTATCATTATTATTATTATTATTAATATTATATTTATTAGCAGCAGCAGTGGTAGTGATTGTTATTTCAATAATAAAATGTATCATCGCTATTATTTTTATCCTAATGCACGTTATTAAATTGTTATTGGTGGTGTGACAATGTTCGTGTCTAGGTTTTGCCTTGTATCACGTATGGGAATTTTTCTGGCGTTCTCCACAAATTAATATTTATTAATGCATTGTAGTGTATGTGGAGCTTACTTAGATGGATATTTCCTTTATAATTAATTATTCATCAATGTTACGACCAGGTAAACAACAGATGAGCTAACGAGGATCGAGCGCAAAAGCGTGTTGCAACAAGTAAGAAATTTCTATGAATGGAACATATTTTTAATTCAAATAACGTCGTGTTGCTTTATACTGAGATAAATATGTTACATATTTTGATATACATTAAGGTTTCCCGTTCTAATTATGGTGAAATGGACTGTTTGTCACACAATACGTTCAGTAACAATATATAAATTATAGAAATCGTGGAACACCCAAAGGGAAATGTCTTCCTGTAGATATTGTTACATCTTTGTTGTATATTGATTCCAACTCAGTTCCATGAGAAAGTGGCAGATTATATTCTATACCTGTGTACGTACGGCCGAATGGGCAACCAGTTCTCTTGTTCGCTGCATAGCTAATAAGCCGGTTGGAACACTTAGAGATTTCAGTAAATATACGATCAATTTTTGGAATTCACATATCTATGCGCAAAAGAGTGAGACGAGAGTGTTTATTTTTGTGTTGGGTGTATCTTGAATTGTGTGGAGGCGCAATGGCCCAGTGGTTAGGGCAGCGGACTCGCGTCATAGGATCGCGGTTTCGATTCCCAGACCGGGCGTTGTGAGTGTTTATTGAGCGAAAACACCTAAAAGTTCCACGAGGCTCCGGCAGGGGATGGTGGTGATCCCTGCTGTACTCTTTCACCACAACTTTCTCTCACTCTTACTTCCTGTTTCTGTTGTACCTGTATTTCAAGGGGCCGGCCTTGTCACTCCCTGTGTCACACTGAATATCCCCGAGAACTACGTTAAGGGTACACGTGTCTGTGGAGTGCTCAGCCACTTACATGTTAATTTCACGAGCAGGCTGTTCCGTTGATTCTGATCAACCGGAACCCTCGTCGTCGTAACCGACGGAGTGCTTCCATCCCGAATTGTAACAATTTTCATTCTTTCAAGATTCAAGATTTCATATGCAACAAAGGACTATAAAATTCGAGAAAAATAAGTATTAATAATGCTTGCATCCATTTTTAATTCATGCCCTGCAGCCTTTGCACAATCGTTACACCTCACCACACCAATGCTATTCGCCATTTTGTCTGAAACGAGACTTTTGAAATTTCAAGTTCAATAATATATACAGAAATATATACATATAGACACAGACACACACATGCTACGCGCAAACACATACTCACATAAAGGTAGCCAGCCGACAGAATCTTGTGAATGCTGGGCGAAATGCTAGCGGTACTCGTCTGTTTTTATGTTCTGAGGTCAAATTCCGCAGAGGTCGACTTTGCCTTTCATCCTTTCGTGGTCAATAAATTAAGTACCAGTTGCTTACTGAGGTCGATCTAATCGAAATGGCTATCTCCTCCCAAAAATGTCAGGTCTTGTGCCTAGAGAAGAAAAGAATCTTGAGTACGCCAGACAAAACAATGAACAGTATGTCGCCTGACTTTACCTTCGGAGTGCAAATTCTATGGAGGGTGGCTTCTTAGGGTTGAGGAACTAACTACTAGTCGAACACAACACCGGTATACACATGCATCTACATATATAGAGACAAAAACGAATGCATATATAACATTACACACACGTATATATATATGTGTGTGTGTGTGTTTGTTTGTGTGTGTGTGTGTGTGTATGTGTGTGTGTGTAATGTGGATCACAAAAAGAAAACAGATATATATGAAAATATGTAATTTCTTAACTCGTCAGCAGTTTGAGGACGTTTAACGTTATGCAATAATCATAACAATGATAAGTTACAGGTGAAATATTCAAAACAGGTCCTGCGCGTGTAACCTGCAGTCAGTCGCATGGAGATGTTATAATAAGCCCAGCTTCTAAGGCGGCGAGCTGGCAGAATCGTTAGTACACCGGGCGAAATGCGTAGCCGAGGTCGACTTTGCCTTTCATCCTTTCGGGGTCGATTAAATAAGTACCAGTTACGCACTGAGGTCGATATAATCGACTTAATCCGTTTGTCTGTCCTTGTTTGTCCTCTCTGTGTTTAGCCCCTTGTAGGTAGTAAAAGAAATAGCTACGTTCTGAGTTCAAATTTCGCCGACGTCGACTTTGCCTTTCATCCTTTCAGGCTCGATTAAATAAGTACCAGTTACGCGCTGGGGCCCATGTAATCGACTTAATCCGTTTGTCTGTCCCCATCCATATTTCAAAGATTCTCTCATAAACTTTGATAGTTGCTGTTTTGAATCGTATTTTCCGTTATAAACAAACTTATTTTCATTTTTAATTATTAACAGCAAGATATCTGCCCGTGTATATTTTATTTTCTGTGTTTGGAGTAGTAAAATATCTGTAATCGATTTTTGGTATTCCTGCTAAAGTTGCTCTTAGGTATGTTTAAAAGGGGATTATTTAAAAAAAGGTATCAATCTACATGTTTGTTCACCATCTTCTTTTTAAATAATTGTTTCCTTTGCAAATCGAATTATTTTATCTACATTCAATTTCGCCTTACTACCCATTGCATATAAGAAAGAAAGGATTCTCTGTGCCCGACAGAGTTAAACCATTTCTGTATCCATCACGTTCCGGTATATATAACGACAGGAGTTAGTTTACTCTCTCATGACTCTCTATGTCAGTGGTTTTCAACCAGGGTCCCGCGGAACCTTTGCGTTCCGCCAGTACAGTCCAGAGGTTCCGCAAGAAGTTACAAAACTGCTAAAATCGGCAGTAATTTTTAATTCTCCCGTGCAGATATGTGTGCATAAGACTATTAAATTATTGCACAGAGGTTCCTTGAGCCAGTGGAATGTTTCCTTGGGGTTCCGCTCCAGCAAAAAGGTTGAAAAGCACTGCTCTATGTAGATATACATTGATATTATATAATGCTAAATATGCATATTGAGGTTAAATATACGTACATAATTTGCGATGCTAAAATTAACAATAAGAAAAATATTATGAAACGGATCTTATAAGAAAATAATGTGTCCACCTCTCATTTTTCATAATTTTAGTTTGTAATTATTATTTACTGGTAGTAGGTGTAGGAGTGGATGTGTGGTAAGTAGCTTGCTTACCAACCACATGGTTCCGGGTTCAGTCCTACTGCGTGGCACCTTGGGCAAGTGTCTTCTACTATAGTCTCGGGCCGACCAAAGCCTTGTGAGTGGATTTGGTAGACGGAAACTGAAAGACGCCTGCCGTATATATATATATATATATATATATGTGTGTGTGTATGTGTGTGTGTGTGTGTGTCTGTGTTTGTCCCCCTAGCATTGCTTGTCAACCGATGCTGGTGTGTTTAAATCCCCGTCACATAGCGGTTCGGCAAAAGAAACCGATAGAATAAGTACTGGGCTTACAAAGAATAAGTCTCGGGGTCGATTTGCTCGACTAAAGGCGGTGCTCCAGCATGGCCGCAGTCAAATGACTGAAACAAGTAAAAGAGTAAAGATATTATTCTGTTTGTATATCCTGGATTCTCGGCTGCATGAACACGATAATCTCATCGTAATATAATTACTATATGGTTTAATAGCCAATACCTTACAGGCAGTACTTGCTGTAAATATTCAACCGTTTCGAAATCTTAATGGTATTTGCCTTAACTATTTCAAACCATGGTGAGTTACTCATAGACGTTAGCGGTCCGTCCAACCTATAACCTTAAACAAGAACATAACGGTACCGGAGACACGAATATATATTTATTTATGACAGTAAAGTCAATACTATTCGCTTACGTACACGGATGTGTTCAGGTATCAGGAAATAATTAAGTAAGGAGGTAAAGAGTTAAACACATATAGTATGCAATATACTGGCCCTAGCTTTTTGGATCTATTGGATTTGTTGTGTATATAAACAGATTAACTGATGTAGACACCTTTCACGTGAATCCAATAATCTATTACAGCTATTTATCACATTTTTCAATCTTCGGAGAAATAAATTCATCATGTTTGTATCTCTACTATGCAGGCTTGCACACGCACTCACATTTTTATGTATGTTTATATATATATATATATATATATATATATATATATATAGGCGCAGGAGTGGCTGTGTGGTAAGTAGCTTGCTTACCAACCACATGGTTCCGGGTTCAGTCCCACTGCGTGGCACCTTGGGCAAGTGTCTTCTACTATAGCCTCGGGCCGACCAAAGCCTTGTGAGTGGATTTGGTAGACGAAAACTGAAAGAAGCCCGTCGTATATATGTATATGTGTATATATATATATATATATATATATATACATATACATATATCCCCGTAACTTAGCGGTTCGGCACAGAGACCGATAGAATAAGTACCGGGCTTACAAACGAAGAAGTCCCGGAGTCGAGTTGCTCGATTAAAGGTGGTGCTCCAGCATGGCCGCAGTCAAATGACTGAAACAAGTAAAAGAGTAAAATATATATATATACTTTCGAGGTTTTTTTCCAAGGAATCTAATGCGATTGGCTTAGATTTCCCTTGGTTGGCTGCCCAGATTGGAGCAATCTCAAGATTAATCAGCCGAAATTGCGAAGATGATCTGGTTCTTGACTGATGACTGAGAGCTTCGAAAGTCCCGTCTGTGTGTTTTTTTGCCGTCTTCAAAATGTTTCACGTTCTTGTCCCAGTTTGTGTTTTTTTAACGTTTACCTATATACATGGCGGCTACGTACCCTACCCTTTAACCCTATACTGTAAGTATATTACTCTCTAACATTGGTACGACTCTACTACTCTGTCTCTTTTTCCCCCCTCTCCTACTTTTCTCTGCCTTCACCCTTTTCACTCCCCTTGTTCTGTCTCTTTCCTTCTTTTTCTTCTCCTCCCTTGTTCCCCTTCTTTCTTTCTCTCTTCCTCCGTCCCTCCTCTCCCACATTTCTCTGCCTCTCAGACCTTATACCCCACTTGACCTGTCCCTTTCCCTCTCCTGGTTCTCTCTTCATCTGTCCCTTCCTCCTTTTTGTGCTCACGTGACCAGCTAGCTACTACTGCCTTTCGCATCAAGTAGTTGGCTTGACCACACGTATGTGTTTGTGCTCCGTTTGCCTTCAGGCATTTTTACCACAGCCAGCCCTATACTCAACTCGTCCTGTCGAAAGACGCTTGTCCTGACGTCCTGGTTTTGTTATGATTGTTTTTACGTTATTTTGTATTTTTAACCGTGCTTTCTTTATTGTTTTTACGTATTTTTGAATTTTTTTTTTTTCGAGTAACATCGTCCGTTTTTCCGTCACCGTGTTGTATACTTTCGAGGTTTTCTTCCAAGGAATCTAATGCGATTGGCTTAGATTTCCCTTGGTTGGCTGCCCAGATTGGAGCAATCTCAAGATTAATCAGCCGAAATTGCGAAGATGATCTGGTTCTTAACTGATGACTGAGAGCTTCGAAAGTCCCGTCTGTGTGTTTTTTGCCGTCTTCAAAATGTTTCACGTTCTTGACCCAGTTTGTGTTTTTTTAACGTTTACCTATATATACATACATACACACATACATACACATATGCCTATATATATACATATATATATATATATATATATATATATATATATATATATGTGTGTGTGTGTGGAGGCGCAATGGCCTAGCGGTTAGGGCAGCGGACTCGCGGTCGTAGAATCGCGGTTTCGATTCCTAGACCGAACGTTGTGAGTGTTTATTGAGCAAAAACACCTAAAAGCTCCACGAGGCTCCGGCAGGGGGTAGTGATCCCTGCTGTACTCTTTCATCACAACTTTCTCTCACTCTTTCTTCTGTTAGCCAGCTCGCTTAGCCAGCGGGGTGGCGTCATTTCAAGGCTAAAACAATGCGAACGCATTGTGACCAGCGACGTGTAACTACATCTGATAGCCTGGTCGGAAAGAAAAGACAAAATATATATATATATATAAACAAGCAAGCAAAATAACACACCAGCATCTCCTGCTTCTAATGTGACTGTCACTACCCCTTATTCTTGATTTACCAATAACTGTCCCTTACTGATTGTGGTGATGGTGATGATGATGGGGTTTGGGGATGATGTTCAAAATATATGACACGTTAACTCTCTTTCGGACGAACGCGAACGATTTTCCTGACAAAATGCCAGTCATAAACAGTTTAGCTACATAAATTTTTAGCTCACGAAGCAACCTATTATTGTTCATAAATAGATGTTATTCCTCTGTCCCTGTAAAGACAATGTCATTTCTTCCTAGTTAAATCATTCTTTCTCTCCTTCTTTGCATCCTGAACGTCGCTTACTCTGGAGATGCTTACATACCTGTCCTAAGTGCACACATGTAGTGTGACGAAAGCTACTTTCCCACTTTCCTTCATTCCACCAGTCTCTCGGTGAATTTATTTTGCAATACACAGCCGAAATACCACAGAATATATATATATATATATATATATATATATATATATATATATATATACGTAATGTCGAACGTTGAGAGTAAGTGCTCAGCACCGCGTTGACCGATAGAATTTCTTTATCTGTGTATTAAGTCTACCATTGGTTATGGAAAATACCTCAATAACCTCATAATATTTTAACAATTTCTCATATATATATATATATCTATATATATATATATATATATATATATTTCAAAATGTGACCTTGTGTGTACCGTTGGCGATTTTTTTCCTCTGTCTTCACTTCTTTGGATCTTTAATTCTCCTATGTTTCCGACGATGAGCTCCGCTCGAAACGTTAAACCCTCCTCCTTTCCTTCTTTCCTGAGCGTCCAATAATACTATATTTGTTCCACGTCCTCTCGTTGTGTTTTTTTGTGCTTTCTTGTTTGGATTAACTATATATACAAATATATATATATACGTGTGTGTAAAAATGTGTGTGTATACATATATAGGGTAAACATAGAAGAAGTGTGTTGCGTCACATAAATAATATTTCAAGGATTTAATGAAAATACATCAAACGGTAACTTTTGCAAAAACAAACAGGAAATTTGATAAAGCCATAACACACGGAGAATTTGGAGCTAATCCCTCATTAGTTAACGTCCAAGAGCTCATAAGAGTTTCGTGCTGTTATCGTTGACACCATTCCTTCCTGGAGGCGCCAGTTACAAGAAGCCGCTAAAATTAATATTTAACACAGTTTGATTCGGGCCCCATGCGATTTAAATTTCAGTAAGCTTCTTACAGAAACTAGCTTCTCGTGAGTATCTTATTACAGAAAACTAATTTCTCGTGGGCTGTAACATGCCTACGAAACAATAAATTGCATGGGGCCATACCAATCTGTTTTAAATATCATATGTAACTCTTACTAAAGGTGTTGAGAGCTTCTTCTTTTCATTTGTCACCCATATACACATGTGTGTGTGTGTATGTATCACTTGTATATTGTTTCCAATGTTTTTAAAATGATATTTTGTAATGACTCCTAACTTAATGATATTTTACAATTACTGCCACCAGAGGAGTAATAAATTTGACAACACTATGCTGATTCTATTTGTCATGGTTGATGAGCGGTGTTTCAAATTTAATTGCCTTTGTTACGATAATTGTCGCTTTTTTCCCCCCTCTTTCATTTTCACCGCATACAGGCACAGATACGCTTTCACGACACTTGCACGCACAGACGCACTCACGCACACATAGAGACATTGAGTGAGTTCCAATCCTATAGCACATATGTCGTGAAGCAGGCGTCTTAACAACTTGGTTATCTCAGAACCATGTACATAATCTATAGTTACAGGTTCTAAATCAATTTTTATTTCGTATAAACATCAGATAAACACAGCACCATGCCTATATAAATGTAAGCTAGTAAAAACACCATCGGCAGCAGCAGGAACAACAAACGATAATAATAATAATAATAATAATAATAATAATAATAATAATAATAATCTTTTCTACTAAAGGCACAACGCCTGAAATTTTGTGAGAAGGGACTAGTCAATAGTAATGATCCGGGTGTTCAACTGGTATCTATTTTATCCACCCCGAAAGGATAAAATGGCGGGTCGAACTCAAAGAGATTTTAACTCAGAACGGATGCATAAGCGAAATACCGCAAGTCATACCACCCGGTGTGGTAATTATTTTGCCAGCTCACAGCCTTAATAATAATAATAATAATAATGATATTTTATTATTATCTATGTATATACATATATATATATGTATATATATATATATATACGTATATATATATGTATATATATATATATATGAACAGCCGAAATTTGCTATGATGATTCGGTGTCTGACTGAAGATTGAAGGCTTCGAATGATTTGTCTGTGTTCCGTGTTTGTCCCTTCCTGTATTTCACGTTCTTTATATATAAAATATGTATCCCTATATATATATATATATATATGTATATATATGTATATATGTATATATATATATATATATTATATATTATATATATATATATATATATATATATATATACATATATATATATATAATATATGTATATATGTATATATGTATATATATATATATATATTATATATATATAGATATATATATATATATATAATATATATAATATATATATATTATATAATATATATATATATATATATACGTATATATATATATATATGTATATATATATTATATATGAACAGCCGAAATTTGCTATGATGATTCGGTGTCTGACTGAAGTTGAAGGCATCGAATGATTTGTCTGTGTTCCGTGTTTGTCCCTTCCTGTATTTCACGTTTTTTATATATAAAATATTTATCCTATATATATATATAATATATATGTATATATATGTATATATATATATGTATATATATATATATATATATAGATATATATATATATATATATATATATATATAATATATATATATATTATATATATGTAATAGTATATATATATATAATTATATATATATATATTATATATATATATATATATATATATATATATATATATACATATATACATATATGATTGATTGATTGATTGATTGATTGATTCTAGTTTCAGCTCACGAGCTGTGGCCATGCTGGGGCACCGGCATTTGGTGTTGCTACATGGTTTTACTTCACGAATGCTTTTTAGCAACTGCCATTTGCTGCATGAGAGAGTTCGATGCAGCTGCCTCATCTGCACCTCCTGCCGTGAAGTTGGTTCATCTGGGATACCTGAGAAGAAGAGATCCAGTTTCATTTTAAAGACATCTGCATCCACCCCATGCAGGTCTCTTAGGTTCTTCGGGAGGATATTGAGGAGCTGTGGGCCTCGGAAGCCCAGGCTATCACAGTATCTTGTCCTACATCTTGATGGCAAATTTGGAGTCCTAGGCAGCACGCAGTGGCGTCCGGTTCTGGTATTTGTGTAACTCTCGATGCCAAAGTTTGGGGCAAGTCCCTCCAGGATCTTCCAGATGTATATTATGGCATATCTTTCTCGCCTACGCTCCAAGGAATAGAGTTTTAATCTCTTGAGTCTTTCCCAGTAGCTTATATTCTGCACAGAGGCTATCTTCTTCGTGTAGCCACGTTGGATCGCCTCAAGTTCTGTGATCAACTTGACACTGGATGGTGACCATAGCTGAAAGCAATAGTCAAAGTGGCTTAGGACAAGTGTCCTCCAGAAAACCATCATGGTTTCTTGTTCTCTTGTTCTAAAGGTTCTGAGAATCCATCCGGCCAGTCGTCTACATTTAATTGTCAATTTAGCAACATGTACACGAAAGGTTGCGTCATCACTCATTTAAATACCCAGGTCACGCACTGATTGTGCCTCTGGGATTGCAATTCCTCCGGGTCCAGTGTATTCATTGGGTATTGCATTTAGTTTTGCATGCTGATAGTATAAAGCTTGAAACTTTTCAGCATTGAACTGCATGCTATTCTTTTCAGCCCACTTGTATGTTTTGTCCAGCTCACGTTGCAGGCGTTTAGTGTCCTCAGGGTTCTGTATTGCCTGTGAAACTTTTGTATCATCTGCATAACTTGTGATCGTGGCTCTCTGCGTGGCTGAGGGCATGTCTGAGAGGGCCATTATGAACAGTAGTGGTCCCAAAACAGTGCCCTGCGGAACACTGCTCACTATTTGCGTGTTAATGGAAGTGGCCCCATTGGCTACTACCAACTGACTTCTATCTTTCAGAAAGTCATGAAGCCATTCTCCCAGTTTTCCAACTATGCCAAGATCACGCAGTTTGTGACATATCATTCCATGATCGACTTTATCAAAGGCCTTTGCAAAGTCGAGATATATGACTTCCACATTTGAGTGGTTGAGCAGTCGTTTCAGCACCCTGTCATAGTGTTGTAGGAGCTGAGTTAAGCAGATTCTTCCTGGTCAGAAACCATGTTGGGTGTCAGGCAGCAAGTCATTTTCTTCAAGGAAGGTGATCAGTTTCCTTCTGACTATTCGTTCCATGACCTTGCTGATGTGTGAGGTCAGAGAGATAGGTCTGTAGTTCTTGGCCTCCGCTCTGCTACCTCCTTTATGAATAGGGCATATTTTACCTTCCTTCAGTTTTCTTGGAAGTTTGCCAGCTGCAAGGAAGCTCTGAAAGAGGAACTGCAGTGGTCTTGCTAGGACTCTCTTACATACTTTTAGGAGGATTGCCGGGAATCCATCGGGGCCAGTAGCTGAGTCTGTTTTCATTTCATCTATAGCCTTTATTACATCGTCTTCCTTATATCGATGTAATCTATCGTCGCCGCCTCTGATTTTATATCTGCAGTGGTAAAGAAGTCAGTTGGATTGGTGATTTGGAAATGCCCAAGGGGTGGAGTGAAAACACACTTGAATTGCTCATTTAGTATTTCACTTACCCTCATTGGTTTTCCTGTGAGTGTGCCATCCTTTTCAAGGAGTGGCCCTATCCTACAGTGCACCGTAGCTGTTTCTTTGGCATACCTGTAGAAAGCTCTGGGGTTAGATTTTATGTTGTCTATAGCCCAGGCTTCTTTGTCTGCTCTTACCTTTTCATGGGAGAGTTGCAGACATTTTTCAATTTCAAACAGTTTTATTTCCAGGCGGGATTTTCACTGCTTTCAATTTGTTTGTTTAGGCGATTTGAAATTTGTGTACGCCGTCTCATTAAAATGTTCCTCTCTCTGGGGATTTTGTTCTTGTGTACAGTGGCCTTTCTCTCTGGGACACATTTGTAGCATATGGCTTGCATTACAGACATGAATTGTTGAAGTTTCACGTCGATGTCTGGCGAGGAGAGATATTCAGGCCAGATTTGTTTGAGGATCACTTTCTCAATTTGTTTCCAGTTTGCCTTATGGAAGTTCAAGCTGGAAAGATTCTGAGGGTTTCTTGTAGGCTGCATGTCTATGCTTTCCTTTGGCCCGTACATGGTCAGCTCTACCATGTTGTGATCCGAGAGTAGTGTCGGTGTCACTTTCACATTATGGATGAGATCCATATTATTTGTATATATGTATATATGTATATAATATATATATATATATGTTATTTGTTATATGTATATATGTATATATATATATATTAATATATATATATATGTATATATATATATATATATAATATCTGTATATAATATACATATATATACATATATATATATACATATATATATATATATATATAATATATATATACATATATATACATATATATATATACATATATACATACATATATATTATATATTATATATGTATACATATATATATTATATAATGTTACAGTATAATATATATATGTATATGTATATATATATATATATATATATATGTATGTATAATATATATATATATATATATATATATATATATATATATATTATATATACATAAACAACAATTGAGGAACGGCTACAATAGGCCGTTCGACCCACTAGAAATAGCAGTCAGGGCTCCAACCGCAAATAGTAGTAATTCCAAATCTAAGGAAAAATTAAAAAAAGATTTCGGAATTACTACTATTTGCGGTTGGAGCCCTGGCTGTTATTTCTAGTGGGTCGAATGGCCTATTGTAGCCGTTCCTCAATTGTTGTTGAATTATTCATAGTCTCTGACTATTTCCCCTTTCTCACTAGACCGCTGGTGGCAAAATAATTTCTATTGAATTCTTTGCTACCCTAAATTGATTAATATATATATATATATATAATATATAATATATATATATATTATATATATATATATACATATATATATATATATACATATATATATATTAT
>NC_043004.1:57619676-57637176 GCF_006345805.1 Octopus sinensis | reverse complement strand
TAGAAATGTTCTATTTTCTCTCGTTTCACACACAGATAACAAATAGACATAGAATCCTCATTAATTATTGCTAAAATAAATTCTTTCAGTACACGATATTTTTTGTAAACATCCTATTCATTCTGCAGTCTAAAATCATTTATTTTTTCAAAAAATTCTTAGTATTGAGTTCTATGAGCTATCTATGACAGTTCAAATATTTTGAATGATTTTGGTGAACTTTTTACATTCATGTCTTCTATTCCTATTCTGTCAAAATATACAATTATCGTATATATTCACATAGTTTTCACTTAAAGTAAATATATCAATCAGTATGATCTAGCTTTTATTATACTTTGCGATCCACAGTTACAAATTATTATTATTATTATATTTCATGCAGCGATATTATATCATATTGTTAATATGATGATGATAATAATAATAATAATAATAATAATAATAACAACAACAACAACAACAATCAATTACATCAAATACAGAATAGACAAAACATCAGAAAGAGATAAGTGCAGAATTTCTGGACAAAATAGTGAAACCGTATGGCATATTTCCAGCCAGTGTGCGCAACTAGCCCAGAAAGAATTTATGAGACGTCATGATAATATAGCAAGGATTGTCCATTGGACATTTTGCAACAAGTATGGACTTGACAGAGCAAAAAATGTAGTAAGAAAATAAAACCAAAGGCATCATCAAAATTTATAATGCAAAGATCATGCAAGATTTTATGATTCATTGCGTCTATGAGATATAGAATAGGAAGCCAGACATAGTGTTAATTGAGAAAGAAAGCAAATGATGCTGGATTATAGATATAGTATGCCCAACTGATAACAATGTATCAGGAAATATCGATTGATATGACAGGCTAGCTTGGGAGGTAAAAGCAGTTGTGTTCGATGAAAAAGGAGGTAGTAGTACCAATCATTGCCGGAACCCTAGGAAGTGGTCTTACATTTGTGGTGTTGTAAGAAGGAAGTTGAAATATGGAGTTTGGAAAAGGTATGGCCCAAGTATCTCATTTGCTTATACAAGGTACAAGATTATAGACCAAAACGTGTATGATATAGCTTATTACAAAGTCTTCACAGTGCCGAGTAAAGTGTATGTGTGTGCGTGTGTGTTTGTATATGTATGCATATATGGAGGTATGCGTGTGCATATATATATATATATATATATATATATATATATATCGCCATGTTGATTCGTTAGCTACTGCACGCATTTTTTTTCTCTCCTTCTTTCTGTGTTTTTCTCTCTCTGTGTATCTTTCTGTTGAAGAGCGTAGGCTCGAAACGTTAAAGACTTGTTTTATTTATATTTCCTGAGCGCCATACTAATACAATTGTTCGTTTGTTTTCCACCTGCCTTCGTCTTTTGTTTATTTTCATAAAGCTTCCCGTTATATATATATATATATGTATATGCAGGTATATTGACATATCATTTTACATATTTATATATCAAGGCTTACTCTTCAAAGATGATTAAAACAAGATATTTTTTCTAAATATTCACGTGGTAAAAACTAAAGAAAATGCAATTTCGCTAATATTGATCTCGCTATTAGGACTTAAAATAAAAGGTGTCAAATTAGTTTCTGTGAGTTTTCTACTTAATTTTGATTCTGACGTTTAAACTTTTTTTAAATAATGAATTACTTCATTTTAATTGTGAACCCAAAGTATTTTAGATTCCTCATCTAGGAGTATCTAATAGTTTTAGAAGCAAAGCCGCTGAAGATTAAATAGAGACATATAATCATTATCCGCACACACCAACATATATATATTTCAAATATTATATTTATGTTGAGCAGCATAAAACAATTCATCAGTATACATGTAGATATATATCATAAAGCCTTCTATTTACCAACCTACCCACCTGCGGCCTATGTATTTAGCAACCTGTTTATTAATCTATCTATATATTTCTGTCCATTTCTATTCATTTCTATATATTATAAATCTAACTATATCTCTTTCTTACTACATCACTCTCTCTCCCTCACCCCCTCTCTCTCTCTCTTTCTCTCACTCTCTATTTATCTATCTGTATATAAAGTATTATGACTGAAATATTTTTGATATCATTTCATATGTTTAAAGACTTAGGTATGTCTAAATGCTATAAGATATAAAGGAAATTATTAGCCAAAACGTTTTAGTGTGTTTCCAAGAGATTTTTCAATGAGTATTAAAGAAAGGGGGTTATTTTCCTATTTTTTGTGTCTTTATGTCTTTGTTTACTACCTGTCATCCTGTGATGAGCAATGAAAAGCAAAATGTGTATATCCATTTTGCGTGTGTGTTTCTATCATTACATACACAGACACATACATATATATATGTTTGTGTGTGTGTGTATGTATGTATGTATGTGTGTATATATATATATATATATATATATATATATATATATATATATATATACATATATATATGCCTATATATATATATATATATATATATATAGGCATATATATATGTATAAACATATATGTGTATGGAAATATATATATGCAAATAAATGTATATATGTATGCATGCATATATATGCATATATATATATATATCTATATATATATCACCGTGATCGACTAGGCTATCAGATGTTGCTACACATCGCTGGTCACAATGTACTTCGCATTGTTTTAGCCTTCAAATGACGCCACCCCGCTGGCTAAGCGAGCAGGCCAACAGAAGAAAGAGGAAGAGCAAGTTGTAGCGAAAGAGTACAGCAGGGATCGCTACCATCCCCTGCTGGAGATTCGTGGAGCTTTAGGTGTTTTCGCTCAATAAACACTCACAACACCTGGTCTGGGAATCGAAACCGCGATCCTACGACCGCGAGTCCGCTGCCCTAACCACTGGGTCATTGCGCCTCCACACACACACACACACACACACACACACACACATATATATATATATATATATATGCCTATAAATTCGTGTACACATATAAGTGGGTGTGGGTGTATACTCAAAGAGACGGAGAATTAAGAAAACGTATATTCTAAGACATATGGATAGAATTCCTATTCGTATTATGATGATAATTTATTTCCTTTTATATTGTAATTATGTTTCCAAATTTAGAATCAACATCGTTTTTCTAAATTATTATTGGAATATTTGATGGATAAATGCAATTATTTAAATATAGACCTGTCGATTTAGGAGAGTAATTTTAGCAGAAAGAACTGTGTCAAGCTAATGCGTAATTTGCTTCAGGTATGGCTACTGTTTTGAAAAATTTCTATCTTTAGTTATTAAGATACTACAGTTTAATAATTGAAGTGTAAAGAACAAGTCGTCATCATCATTATCTTCATCATCATAATTATAATAATTATTATTATTATTATTATTATTATTATTATTATTATTATTATTATTATTATTATTATTATTATTATTATTCTATATTTGACTTTTGCTTTATATTTGTACAAGCTGGCTCAAAGTCTCACCCAGAGACCTCAAGAGACAACAGGGTTGGAAGTTCATGTTGTTGTTATGCCTAGTGTGCCATATATTTGGGGGGTGGGGATGTTGTACTAATGAATGTCTAAAAAAAAAAAAAAGGTTTTTTTTTTTTTTTTTTTTTTAAACCGAAAATTATGTTTGTTTTAAAACTTGAGATTACATAGAGAGTATTTTGCGTTGGATATGAGCAGTTCCCATGAGCACTATCTTTTGAACTTCTGCCATTTTTGGGTTTCCTGGTATCTGAGTTAGGTAGCTATCAGCCCCTTTTGCTATCATTCCCAGGGCACCTATGACAACAGGTATTGTTTTAGTCTTCAGCTTCCACATTTTGCTGATTTCTATTTCAAGATCTTTATATTTGCTCAGTTTTTGGTAGGTCTTGACAGATACGTTTATATCGATTGGGACAGTCATATCAATGAGGAGGCATGTTCTTTGTTTGAAGTTTTTCAATATGATGTCTGGCCTATTTGCATCTATCTTCCTGTCAGTTTGAATGGTGAAGTTCCAGAGGAGTGAGATGTGGTCATTTTCAAGCACTGGGGGTGGTTTGTGTTCCCACCAGTTTTTTTCATGGGGCAAATCCAGGTTTTTACAGATTACCCAGTGAATATATTGTGCAGCTCTATCGTGCCTGTTGAGATACTCTGTAGGCGCTAGAAGACTGCACTTGGAGACCACATGGTCAATGGTTTCATTTTGTTGCTTGCATACACGACACGTTGGACTGCTTCTGATCTTTAATATGTTGGCCTGGTAGTTTCTTGTTGGTAGGCATTGATCTTGAGCTGCTATGATAAACCCCTCTGTTTCAGATTTTAAGCCAGAGGCCATTAGCCATTGATGGGTCAGGGCTTTGTCGATATCTGCATTATTCGCTCTCTTTGGGTATTTGCCATAGAGAGGTTTTTCTTGCCATTTATTATTCAGAATATCTAAGGCCGCAGTTTTGGCACGGGTTTTCATGCGCCTAGCTTTTTCTGTGCTTGTTTCTTGTATATCTATCTCTAATTCCGAAATTGGTTGTATTCGGAATTCACTTAGATATTCCTTTGCCTGTTTTGTGACTGAGTATGATGCTTTCTTGTTTTCATGTTTTGAGACAAGTTTTAGCATCCAGTCCTCAGAGTTTTTCAGGTAGGTGTCTAGGCCAATTGTAGCAATCTTCATTGTTATTGCCAGTTGCAAAAGACCACGGCCTCCCTCTTTTCTTGGCAGATAGAGTCGTTCTGTATCTGCCTTAGGGTGGTGCATTCTATGCATTGTCAACAGTTTCCTTATTTTTCTGTCGACTTGACATATTTCAGTAATTGACCAGTTAACAATATTGAGACTGTAAGTCACGACTGGTATAGCTAATGCATTGATTGCTTCGATCCTGTTTCTTGCATTCAGCTCTGTCTTGAGTATTGCTCTCACTCTTCGATAGCATTCTCTCCTGATCCTTTCCTTCATCTCTGAATGCCTTATTCCGTTCCCTTCAATTATCCCTAGGTACTTGTAGCTCTCCGCTGGGTCTAGTTCTTTTATGACATTCTGTTGGTCAAGGTTAACGTTAGATGTTTCTGTCATTTTTCCTTTGATAAAGGTAGCCTTTGCACATTTATCGAGGCCGAATTGCATTCTGATGTCGTCACTGAATTGTTTGACTATCGCTAGTAAGCCCTTCAGTTGTTGATCATTTTTTGCAAAAAGCTTTAAATCATCCATGTAAACGAGATGATTTATATTTTTATCAAACATTTTATACCCGTACTGCGCATCATTGAGCAGCTTTGAGAGAGGTATTAAGGATAAACAAAAGAGGAGTGGTGACAGTGAGTCACCCTGGAAAATGCCACACGAAATTTTTACATCACCAGCATTTAGGGATTCACTGTCACTGTTCAGAGTTAGTGTGGTTCTCCATGATCTCATACTTACAGTCAAGAAGTTTCGCAGAGTTGGTGCGATCTTATACATTTCAAGGCATTTCCTAATCCAGCTATGTGGTAGGCTATCAACAGCCTTTTTATAGTCTATCCAGGCTATTGATAAGTTTTTGTGTCGTTTGTGACAATCTTCTAAGATCATCTTATTGATGAGTAGTTGGTCTTTACAGCCGTAGGATCCACGTTTACATCCTTTCTGTTCATTAGGGAATATGCTGCTGTCTGTTAAAAAACTATAGGTATATTCCGTCAGGACAGATGTTAGTGTTTTGTACATAGTTGTTAAGCAGGTTATGGGTCTATAGTTTTTTGGTTCATTTGTTTCTTCACTTTTTGGAAGCAGGAATGTTAACCCATTAACTAGCCAAGGAGGCATCCTACTAGGGTGTTGCAAAACATCATTGTACAGTTCTGTTAGCAGTTCATGGCTCTCTGGGAAGGCATTCAGCCAGAAGTTAGGAATTTTATCCTTTCCTGGAGATTTCCATTTGCTTGACCTCCTGAGAGCAGATCTTATATCTTCTACCTTGACACCCTCCCACTTTTGCTCTTCTAAGGGGTCCAGTTCTGTAGATATTCTGTCAATCCAGGGGGCCTTTTCGTTGTGTGTTTTTTCTTCTGCCCAGATTTTATTCCAAAATCTCTGCACTTCTTCTTTTGATGGTACAGACCTGCAGTAAACGCTGTTTTTCCTATCTTCCTGTAAAAATTCTTGGTGTTATTTTTGAACATGTTGTTGTCCTTGAAAAATCTAACACGCTTTTCATACCTCGCTATGCGGGCAGCTTTGGCAGATACCTTTTGTTTGATGGTTTCTATTGTGGCATCAATATCAAGTATAGTTTTCATATTGTATTTTTTCAGTAATTTTTGGGTTTTTGTAGGTTTGGTAATCTTGTGAGCCTTAAGGTTTTTCAAATATTCAATGTCAGATCTAAATATTTTAATTTGTTGTTGCAGACGCTCTTGCCAAGAAGGCTTTTTGTGGGACTGTTGCCGTTTTCTAATCTTTACACCACATAGGATCGTTGAGATTTTCGCGGATGCATAGTATAGGTGGTTGAGGTTTGTGATATCAACATCATTAACTGAAATTATATCCTTAAGTGCAAGCCGGATTTTACCAATTATTTTCATGTTTTGGTTAGAGTTGCGGATTTTAGGAAGTGTATCACGCTCATCCATGCTGGTTTCTTTAATTTTCAGCCATTCAATCATGATTTGATTTTTTAGCTCATGTAGTTCTGTTGGGTCAATATTTGTGTGACTTTCTTTATCTATTTGATGCTCATCTGTCTTAGTGTTTATGATTGGTTCAGGGCGTATTTCACTTTGCCTATCACTTATACTAACTCTTTCAATCCTCTCTACGTTTTTATCCGCCCTGGGCTGGTCTATAATCATTTCCTCTGTATTATCTTCTCTAGCTGCAGCTTCGTTCATTTTATCCGATATTGCTTGTCTAACCTGATCAATCTCTACTTCAGTCAGTAATTTCTTTTTTATAATGTTTCTTCTAACATTGGCAAGCTTGTTACTGTCTATGTAGGGTCTTACTTCAGGGTGTTTCTGTCTCCAGTTTAAGTATGCTTGTACAGTGCTAGACTTATCTGTGGGGAAATATATGGCATGGTAGAAGGCCTCAAGAACTTCTTTATTATCTTCCCTAGACCATTTTTCCTTCTTTTTCTTTTGATTATTTGGTGATGAGCATGGATGGCCATCTGTTGGAATATTCCGGTTGTGGGGTTCGTCCAGCTCCTGTGTGTTGGGAAGATTATTATTATTATTATTATTATTATTATTATTATTATTATTATTATTATTATTATATTATTATTATTATCATCATCATCATCATCATTATTACTATAACCATCATCATAATTCAATAGTCCCAAATATCTTGGTTCCTTGTGGCCAATAAGAGTAATCTGAATTTTTATTAGTTTTTATACTCTCACTGGTTAATTGTGATTCTCTTGACACCATCACATCTAAAACTGTTGCCTGAAGTGAGTACAGTATTATATATTGAGAACAGACAACCGAGTTTTAGACTGCGCCAATTCAGCGATGTCGAGGGCTAAATTAGCTTGTTTTAACAGTACTTTGATTTTTTTTCTTTTTCTGTTGAGTAATTATTTATAGCATGACCATTTTAGCTATTATTGCTTTGTATGTACTTTGTTAGTGGTGTTGTGCTTTAGCATCATGATTTAGTTTGGCATTTATCGTGTGATTTGTGGAGCAATATGGCGTGCAAGATTTTAGAAATGCGATATATGATTTATTGCTATAATATCGGATATTAATTATCCAGGAGTACGTGATGTGATATTTTTTGGTTATGAATGCACGTTGCCTTGTGTTGCATTCACGATCTAGCGATCGTGAGTTCGATTCCCTGACCGGGCGGCACATTGGGTTCCTGCGCAATGCACCACCTTTCACATTGCCTACAATCGTTTTGATGTATGGTGCACATATGCATCTGTAGAGGCAACGTTGATTTGATAGAGGATGTGAGATCATGTACAGCACAAATATTTAATTACTATGAACAAATCATTTTCAAAAATTATTCAGCAAAAATGAACTCTCGCCCGTCGTCTCTGACGGGAGATTCCATCTATTGTTTGTTTAACATATAGAAAATATAATGAATGGGTTAAATTAGTTTATCAGGTATTTAGTGGTTGTTCTCTTTAGACTGTGCTACTGATTTTACACTGAGTCAGCGAGACGTGCATGTTGGATGCACTCAGCAGAAATATTTTTGGAGTTTGTTCAGCAATATTGATGGTTCTGCGTGATTTGGATCATATTCATTCATTTTTGATTGTCATATTTACTGTCCAATTATAATTGGCATTGCTCCCATTTTTTGCATGCCCCACGTTTTTGTTCCTTGGGTAGGGTGAGATTTGAAAATCCTTGTGTAGTGTTTACTTCCGGCCTCTTGTTTTACACACTTATTATCATCATTATCATCATCATCATCATCATTATTATAATTATTATTATTATTATTATTGTTATTATTATTATTATTAAGGCGGTGAGCTGGCAGAAACGTTAGCACGCCGGGCGAAATGCGTAGCCGTATTTCATCTGCCGTTACGTTGTGAGTTCAAATTCCGCCGAGGCTGACTTTGCCTTTCATCCTTTCGGGGTCGATAAATTAAGTTCCAGTTACGCACTGGAGTCGATATAATCTACTTAATCCGTTTGCTTGTCCTTGTTTGTCCCCTCTATGTTTAGCCCCTTGTGGGTAGTAAAGAAATAGGTATTTCGTCTGTCTTCGTGTTCTGAGTTTAAATTCCGCTGAGGTTGACTTTGCCATACATCACTTCGGGGTCGATAAAATAAGTACCAATGAATCAGTGGGGTCGTTGTAATCGACTTAGCCACTCCTCTGAAGTTGCTGGCCCTGTACCAAAACTGAAACCATTATTATTTTTATTATTGTTGTTCTTGTTCTTGTGGCTGTTGTGCTTTGAAATAGTCGGAAGAAAGAATTGGATTTTCATAAAGTTTCATCCAATGAATATACATTTATTTTTTCGTTTTTAAATTATTTTAAGAACCGGAATTTGTAATATTTATGCTAGAGTTTTCTAGCGAAGGATTAAGTTGTACTAATAAGAAAACAAATAACGCTGGGTATACCACTTTCAACTAAATGCCGAATATTTTTCGAATATTCGATACGTATTCTAAAATGATACTCGTCACAATTTGACACTTGAAAATGCAAATTCGCATGACATAAATATTTGTACCGTCAACAATAATAGACAGATAATGCTAGCATTTACAAAGCTATGGCAGTTTGAGACATTGGATTAATTTTACGAAAGAAAATTGAAATGTGTGACCCCTAGATACCATAAAGTCATCTATGCTTGAGGAATTCACCAAACAGAAAGTGAAGGCGAAGTGAGAGACTTCATTATTACCATCAAAGAAAAATTAAATGAAGAGGTAGCCGATGTAAGGCGCATAGAGTATCTATTCATAGAAAGAGGACATACAAAGAAGACGTAGTAAAAGGAAATAGTATATCTGCTGGTCGGGATAATGGAGAGTGTCAAATTCAGAGAGCCTCACCGCACGCTAACTGCGGTTTCCGTTTCTTTTATCCAACCCAAACCATAGGCTGCTTCCTTTCAACGATATTGGCTTTCTTTAATGAAGTAACCATAGCGAGTAATAGCGGATATGTATTAATAGTATATATTAATCTTACTGTATATAATGAAAGTATTAACAACTATATACATAGAATGTTACGATAACTGCTGTTTAGATGTAAAGACTGACTTGGAATGAACGGACGTTCGTCAGAATTTAGCGAGAGAAAGTCCAAATAAACTCTAAGAATAGCAATTGATATTGTCCAGCTCTGACACATTAGAATGGCTCCAGATGAAATAAAGTAGATTCCTTTGTTTAAAGCCAGGCCGGCCACGTCATGAGATATTAGTTAACGAACCAATCGCTTCGGAAGATACAAAGTGTGAAAATAAATGCTGGAATCATATTGTATTTGTGAAATTTCTAAACAAGTAAAATATATTTTTGTACAAGACAGTTTGACTAGGGAAGCTATTCTGAGAAGAAAAAAAAACAATGGTAGTTTTTCTAAGCAACAATAGAAAGCTAATTTCTAAGTAAATTGACAATGATAAATTAATTTACATATGAAGACTAAAATGACAAACGCTGATACATCGAACGACTAAATAAGTTTAAGATTACACGATATAAAAAAAATCTTTCAGATTATAATGTCCGAAAATTAATGTTGGCAATATGTGCTTGCCTTAATCCCCTCGCTAAAAATCTAACAACCGATAACAATTTTTTATAGGTAATAAACATGAGCAGATACATCAAAACATCCACTATAGCCTCGGATTGACTACGTGCGGAAGGAGATGGAATCTTTTCAAATATCTGTCTAATATATATGCATAAAGTGTTGGTGGTCGGCTATGAGACTCATAGCCGGCTGCCAAATCTTTTTTCTGCAAACTAGAGGTAGCTTATCCTGTTCAGGCTATATTATTAGCATTATCCTGCGTTTGATAATTTAAAATCACTTCTTTAACTTTCTATGGCATCTCAACGCTTCTAAAGCAAACTTCGTTTTCTTTTTTATTTACGTTCCTTGTAATTTGAATTTAACATATTCATACATATATATATATATATAGAGAGAGAGAGAGAGAAAAAGAGAGAGAGAGAAAGAGAGAGAGACACACACAGCCTGGTCACGCGCCATTTCCGCTTTACCGGTCATTCACTACAATACTTGTCTGTGTTCGGATTGTCTGTGCACAGGAAGTCTATCCGGAACAGGAATTAATCTTCTCTCTTCTCTGCTTTGCACCACATGGGCTGAACTCCCCTCCTTTCTTCATCTGACACCTACTTCCTCCCTTCAATCCTACCCACCTTCTCTCTTCGTTGATACCCCCTCCAACCACCAACCACCCCACACACCCCACACCCACATCCCCACCCACACAAACAACCCCAACGCACACCACCACACCACATCACTCCACACACGCTAGCACCGACCACTTCCCAGTACTATACACCACAGACCATCATCTGCACATCTACACATCATCATCCACACACCATCCTCCACACACCTACACATTACAGACGTACAAACTTACACATGCACACATCCACACAAGTCAAAATCACTAGCCCCTATCCACACACACACACATTCTCACTTACACACACACGTACACGATATTCGTTTTGGGAACACCGATACTTTATCTCCTCTTCTTTCTACCTCTCCTGTCAAAACGTTTTTCCCAACCAGTCACCATGCTTGATCGCCAAATCCACACGTTTACTTATTTTCTCTTTGTTTATTTTCTATCGTTCCTTTCTGTTGTGGAGCGTAGGCTCGAAACGTAAAAGCCTTTCACCGTGTTGCCCCTAAAGAAAGATTAACATACCAATTAAATTTCTAGCTTATTCATTTGCTCAACGGCTTGAAGCGCTACACTTCAAAATGGTATGATCCAAATACATTCAGCCTTCATTCTCTTACTCTTTCTCTTTCTCCTTAGTTCATAGGACTATAGTTAAGATGGCTCCGTCATTCAGACGTGCCATCCTTACTACATTCACCCGATCTTTTCGTGAAACAATTATTCTTTCTCTTCTCCTTCGTCTTCTTCTTCGTTCTCCGGCATTTCCTTTCTTACTTTACTACTGCTGCTACTTAGAAGAACAACCACGCAAATATTATAAACAATACATTCAAAAGAGAAACCTCAAGAATTCAATCACTGCCACCATCAACAAGTCACTTTCAGGGCACTTGACCATTTAACATCCTACTACTATCATACTATTCCCGCATTCCTTCTTCACTTTCTTCCCCTTCTTCTTCTTCTTCTTCTTCTTCTTCTTCTTCTTCTTCTTCTTCTTCTTCTTCTTCTTCTTCTTCTTCTTCTTCTTCTTCTTCTCTGCCAAGAATTCACAACCTCGAACCCACAAGAGTAAAAAAGAGAGAGAGAGAGAGACAGGGAGAAACAATGAAAATGCCCCTTGTATTTGAATACTATGCAAATCTTTTTAAAAGGCTCTTTTAATGTTTCAAAAATTTAATGGCTTTCCATACGTAGAGTTGAAAAAGTCTCAATGACTGAAACCGGTACTAAAATGTTTTTTATGATAAAGCTATTTCAGCATTTACTACCTTGACTTATTTTCCTTATATATATATGCACATACATAAACAGACACACAGATATGTAAGTATATATATATATATATATATATATATAGCGGCACACAGATTTCTAGAATGTGTAATGCTTTCTCAGAAATGACAATGTACAGAATATAGATGCAGCTATTGACATTCAGCAGATACTAATCCAACGACTATAGTTAATGTTATTGTTGCTAACTATCGCTGCGTTCTCTCTCTCTCTCTCTCTCTCTCTCTCTCTTCTCTCTCTCTCTCTCTCTCTCTCTCTCTCTTCTCTCTCTCTCTCTCTCCTTCTTCACATTTTTGCAGCTGACTGTAAGAAGACTCAGTGTTTTGCTACAAAATTTGGTTTCCCCAAATATCTGTAACAAAACCGGATGTCAAAACATTTATGCTGCATGTAAACGAATCCAGCATGTTGATAGCTTTGCAAACGAAGAACTTTTCAGTGAACGCATTGCCCTCAACTGATCAGATATGCCTATTCATTCTAACCGTTTAGGTTCCAGTGAACTACGTTTTTCAATGGCAGTCAATTATTCACTGAGTCAATGTGATTACTGGATTAGAAAAACAAGACCATATTTTTTTGTTATGACTAACCCTCTGCTGCATATACAAGCAAGACAGTTTTATCAGAAATCTAATCTGAGGCACAAGAAATGTCATTTGTCAGAGCTCTTGCTGAATATTGTAGAGCTCTGTTAAACCTGAATCTGTTTAATGAGTTGATTTTCAATTTAGAATTAAAAGTATATAAAGTAAATCAAATTCGATGGCATTTCATGAACTCACATTTTTAAATTTATCAATAAATGCTGTCTCAGAATTTTGCTCACGTCATAGAAATCTATCTAAATTTAAATCTTGGTATCTATGTGCATTACAATAACTATATTCCCAATTACATTATAAAAAGCACTTAACAAAAATTCTTTTTATATGTTAGGCACCCGTGTAACGCTGGTGTGTGCGTCTGTTTATCCGTGTATGTGTGTGTGACAGCCTGTATGTGTGTTTTTAACTGTCTGTATGCATATATATATATATATATATATATACATATTCCCATACACACACACTCAGACGCAAACACACACGCACATACACGTGCCCACACATAGGCACACACGTATGTATATATATATATATATATATATATATATATATATCATTATATGTTTAAGTGCACCCAGATACATTTCACACAGTGGTTATTTACGGGCAGGAAGCTTCGGATCACACATCAATGAGTTAATGCTTTCTTGTCGATAGGTGCATCAGAGAATGATTGTATCTGTAAGTTGTATATGTCTGTGTAAAAGTCTCTCTAGATCATACCTAGATGCCATATATTTTTACTGTAAAAGACGCTCTTCGTATTTCTTGCTTATCGACCATATAGGAAACATGTTGACAATAAGGTGAGGAGAGATGAGGATGAGCTCTAAGGTGACTTCTTAAAGTCAAGCCTAGCATTTTCAGTACAAATACTATTCATAGTCCGGCTTTTATGGTAAGATGTGATGATAATCGATGTCAAAGATCAGATTCACAGTCAGTTATTTTCGACAGTCGTAGTTCCACAAGTTTGGAGGTGGTGAATATCTTTTTAAATGGAAGTTGATAGATATGGGTGCAAATGAGACTAGTTTTATATTACTTATATTTGTAAGCTTGCCAGTAAAAATAGCATTAACAGCAGCAACCGTAACAGTCACGACAGCGGCTGCAACGCAACGGTAACAGCAGCTGCAGTAAGAAAATGCGAGAGAGACAGGGAGGAGAAAGCGAAAGAGGAAGAGTAGAAGAAAATGAATTAGTAGTAGAAGGAGAAATAATATAAATATATCTCATTAAAGAAATATATTCTAAATATCCAAACAAAACAAAGACGATTAAAGTAAATAAACCAAAACCACCAATATTTCTATGATGAATGCTGTATCTTAAAGTCGAGCCTAGAAATGTTAGAGAACGAATGAATAAGATACAGAACTATAGAATCTACAACTTCAATAAACAGTTATTGTAGAACCACGTTATTGAAACAAAGATGGAAAGAGATGTCAACAGTAGATGATACGTAAGATAATAGAGAGTTGAAAGCTTGTATTGATAAGCTATTACTTTTCTGGTTGACACGATTTGTACTGATATTTGGAGAGAAGCAGAATCAATACTGGATACGCTTGAATGGAAGTAGCCATAGTAGCTAAATTTCAAAACATCAAGGGCTTCAGAATTACTTCTAACATTGCGCCATAGCAGTATAATTGCATAATGCAGTACAGACAACAACAAAAAAACAGCAGATTCATTAAAAGAGATAAGGAGAGAAACAATGGAAGCATGAAAAATTCTTCAATATTTTAAAGCAGACATTTGTAAATGGGTGGCAGGATTGGAAAGATTTCTGTGTCTTTCAAGTGAAAACGGATAGAATTATGCAACCATGATCATACAAAGCCGTAGAAATCTGTACTTTAAAAACAAAAAAAACTTTTAGACTCACTTATAATGATGAAGGATTTTCCGCATGTTAAATTACCTTAAAAGTAGGTAAATGCCGTGTGTAAAACGGCTTTTAAAATATTTTTAGTTGGGCTGAAGGATAACTATTTCAGATTCAGAATGAACGTGGTAATACCAACCAGTTTATTTCATGTCATAAACGGACATACTTTGTGCCAGGCCTCCTTCTTGTCATTTTCAGCTGTGTATGGAACTGTTTTTGTGTGATGTATTCATTTAGACACGTGAAAATAGTTACTGCCTTAAATATAACAGCAGAAAAATGTTTTTTGTTCGTCAACTAAAGTAACTTTTTATTTATTTATCTATTTATATTTTTATTAATGTAGAACATTAAATTTTCTAAGTCCACTAGAAAAATACCAAACAATTATAATTTTGCTCTTTTATACACACATGCCCCAAGCCCAACCACCCACATGCGCACACACGTACACACACACATAAATATACTTTTATTAAAGATGCTAAATTATCTCAAGACTATTCCTCAGAGGAACAGTTGTGGTCTGACGAACGGGCATGTGAAACTATGTAACGGTCTTTAGATAATTTTGCAGCTTTAATAAAGTATTCGATTACTATTTTTTCCACTTAGTTTCTCCACTCATATGCTCACCTATATATATGTGTATGTATGTATGGATGGATGGACGGATGGATGGATGGATATGAATTTTATTGTTCACTGATCATAGAATTATAAAGAAACAAATAATTTTACATGCATCATTATATATTCAATTACATGTGCGTTCGACTGGAATGATGCAGCGAGTTACGATTAGCTCGTGGCCCTCAGTTTATCGGTCATTTCTTGAAAGCAATAAATAAATAAGAGAAGATCAAAGGTTGCGAGGTTGCTGCACAAATACATGAACAACGTAGAAGCAACTAAGCCAAAACTGAGAAAGTTTATTGAGTAAATTGTTTTTAAATCTTTCAATAAATGTAATTCTACATTTGAATCTAACATTTCTAGTCAATCTTATAGCAAAATTAATACCAATGAATTTAGAAATTCGATTTAATAGCACAGATTGCATACAATATCAATATGTATTTTCTACAAACTACTTCAAGAACATAAAAAATAAGGATATTTAGAGTAACTGTAGACTAAAGAGAATTCACTCACATAACATATAATCTTACATTAGCAATCTTACCAAAGCTAAATGGTTAAAGCATAGATGCAATAGTTCATAGATAAGAATATATTGAAAAGTGTCAATGCTATGAAACTTGAACTGATAACCGATGGTACCACTAATCAGATGATACTAGAGCTGACTAAATCCTAGTAAGATTAGACCTGAGCGCACATAGTGAATCTGATCAGACATCTTTCTTGTGAGGATGTTAGCGGCAGAGACAAAAAAACACATGTTTATTGATAATTCAATGGAAAAGTATGGTTATATATGCGTGAAATTTGTGTGAATTTAGGAATACTAATATCAAAATATATGAGTTTAAAACAATTTCCACCTTAATCTGTCTCTCCCCCACTATTCTCTCCTCTCATTTTCTTTATATATATGTGTAATACATGCATACATACATACGTATAAAGTATATACATTATTATTCGGTACGAAACTATCACTGAAAATATAAAATGCGTTTTGGTTCTAAGTGGTGTGAACTTGGTAATTAAGACTGGTGATAAAAGAATTTCTCGTTCAGCTCTGAAGTCAGAACTTACAAGAAAACAAATGAATATAACAAAGAATAGCTCAAAGCAAAACTAAAAAAGAAAATCAATCTTAATATCTCTCTTGAGAAATCTAGTCAGATAGAAAGTGACTGATAGACTAACATCCAATACTAGAAGGTAATATTTTCAATGACTCTAGTATCTTTCAAAGCAACAAATATCTCCTTGAAATCAATAGTCATAGAAGTAAAAAGTATTGACTATTAGCCGCACATCAAATGGTAAATTATATTATACAAAACGTTGTCAGACAAACCTATCTTGTATATTATTAAATACTTTAATTATTAAATGGCAAAAATAACAAAGTATTCAGATCTGTATTTACAGGTGATTATAAGTGATATATTTAGATAAAACATTTTGTGTAAACATAATATACACAAAATTACTCTTATGGATCGTGGGTTCCCAAAATTTTCAGCCAATCAACCTTATCAGGGACTTACAGAAGCGTTGAGAAACCCCAGTAACTCAGAAATAAACTATGGTAATTCCTGAGTGTAGTAAAGTAATTTTAAACAGGCGTTTATATACCCATTCATAAAATGAATATATTATCTATATGTTATCAATCATAATCTATTTTTATCAACGATATATTGAAATATGCGAACGTTACATGATTTAAATATAGAAGGGAGATAATTTAACCTAGAGAGTGGTCGAACATGAGTCATTAACATTATTAATCAGTAATGTAAGCGTATTACGAAGCTGGTATTTCCCATTCACAAGCGGAATTTTGCAACCCCCAACATTCTTAATTAGCTGCAATGGGATAAATCTGTAACATATCAGTGCATCTAAGTAATAAACACTAAAAGTCAATTCACAATCATATTTAATATTTTTCCTCTATACTTTCTGGTAAGAAAACATTGAAATATTATCACATATGCCTATATCAGTCTAAATTGGACTTTTTCTCTCTATTGTCAAATTTAAGATCTAAAAATAATAAATACGTAGATAGGAAAAGTTGTTTTTAAGAATATGAAAGCGGAAATGAATGAATGTACAGTATCTTTTTGTCCTCATTTTCAAATCA
>NC_043004.1:57582176-57614676 GCF_006345805.1 Octopus sinensis | reverse complement strand
TGTGGGATAGCTAACACTAGAACGTTATTGATTCTAAGCTAGCCAATACCTAGTCTAAGCAAGAAAATAGGCATTAACACAACTTTAGTTTGAACCTCGTCATATTAACTATATACATCATGCTTTTAACTGCAAGCCTGCCGTTTGATAGTGATGGGGTTGGTAATTTAGCTAATGTATATCACAGAACATTGCTAATTTTTGAGTATCATGGAAGATGCTGGGACTCGTCCCTTCAAGTGAGTTTTAGGTGACCATATCGACACCAGTATTATTTTGTTCTAATACTTGTATTATAGATCAATTTTGCTGAGCACCAAATTTATTTAATGGCATATAAAATTTTAAAATACGTCGCTTATTTAGGATCTGGGATAAATAGTTGCGAAGCTAACTACTTAACCACATATCTATGCTTGTCATTATCAGTGTATGCATTTGTGTGAGTCAGTGTACTTGTATAAGAATGCAAACGTGGGTTAAGGTTGAACGGTTAAGTAGTTCACTTTACAGTCATAACGTCTTGAGTTTGATCCAACTTAGTAACAACCACAGCAAGTGCATTTATCATAATCAGATAGATTCAAGATTTGTGAATGAATATGGGTAAAACAGAAATGTCATGGTGGCACATTGGATTGACTGTTCCTGTAATTCAAAGGTCTAGCCGTATCCTGTTTGTGTCACAATGAATCTGCCTAAGCATTACGTTAACGATATTAGAATCTGCAAAGGTGGCGAACTAGCACAAACGTTAGCACTCCGGGCGAAATGCTTAGCAGCATTTTGTCTGTCTTTATGTTCTGAGTTCAAATACCGCGGAGGTCGACTTTGCAATTCATCCTCTCAGGGTCGATAACTTAAGTACCAGTTGCGTACTGGGGACAATCTAGTTGACTGGCCACCTTCCCAAAAAGTTCGGGCCTTGTGCATAGAGTATAAAAGATATAAGAATCTGTCAAATTTCCAACTCATTTTTACGTCCGCCAATTCTTTGAACATGCTGTCCTTTTGATCAGAAAGATGGATTCTCGTACGTCGGAATCGATTACATGATACATACACACACACATGCAGTTACATAGCTTCGTGTGTATGTTTTCAATGTATATTCTTTTGCTATTTAATAATAAACCTAAGTAAGGCGTCGAGCTGGCAGAATCGTCATCACGCCGGGCGAAATACTTAGCAGTATTTTGTCTATCCTTACGTTCTGAGTTCAAATTCCGCTGGGGTCGACTTTGCCTTTGATCCTTTCGATGACGATAAATTAAGTACCAGTTACGTACAAGGGTCGATCAAATCGACTGGTCCCCTCCCCTAAAATTGTACCTAGAGTAGAAAAGAATAACACTGAGTTTATAGACTAAATTTGATGTATCTTTGTGAAAATGAAGTTATTCAGTGAATTTTAGCTTGGGCAAATATTTAAGTGGTGATATGAGTAAAATATGATTTATCTTGGTGTTTGCTTAAAGTGGGCCAGTGACAAAAACAGTTAGGTGTGTCTTCTTAGCTGAAGATTTATCTCCCTTCATTCAACTAATATAAGTATACAATTAGTGAGATTAGCACTTGTGGTATTTTCTTTAAACTTTGCTCATTCCAGTTCATTTCAATTGCCACCAGTCTCTCTTCCCCATCTCAGTCTAGCTCTCGCTCTGTTTCAAATGTCTCTCCCTTTCTCCTTATGAACTACAGTTGTTTATCCATTTAACTTATCTATCGCTCGCTATGTTATCATCTACAATCTGCCTTCTACAGATTCCCAACCTTTCATCTTTACACTTCTTTCGATCCATGAACGTGTCTACATATTATTGTTTATCTCCAACAAATTTCCGCATTTCACTATATATGTGTATACATACATATATACGTATATGTCTCATTTTAATTAGAATACCGACTTTGTCACGTTTTTAGCTTCCCAATTTTATTAATACTTATCTAACAGTTTTTTCTTGGCGAAAGCCTTAATTGGTAGGATCGTTAGTGCATCGGATAGTAAACCTCACGATGTCAGTTCTGCTTTCTGTGATCTCAGACCAAATCTCTATAAGATAACCGTTGCCTTTCATCTTTGTAAGTTGCTAAATAAAGTATCATTACAATGCTGGCTCAGTTTCTTTTTTCCCTTGCTCTCCATTTAACTTTTTCACTCATATCTGTTGAACTTGTACACAAATTTGAAACGACTATTATTATTATTATTATTATTATTATTATATTATTATTATTATTATTATTATTATTATTATTATTTTATTTCCTTCTTTCTTCAAATTTTTCTTCCATTTCTCGCCGAGTGTTTTCCGTACATCTAGGGCAGAGAAGCTCATTGTAAGCATTCCCAGATTACATACGCAAATTCATAGGTAAAATATGTATTTAAAAAATGAATAAATATAAATTCATGAATGGATGTTATTTACACAGCGATAATGCTCTTCTCAGTATATGAGTCGTTGCAGTTAACACGATTTTTTGCACTTCCCGTAGGAAGTGGTATCATTTTCAAATAGGTTTCAGTACGTTATTATTATTATTATTATTATTATTATTATTTGTGGCAGCAAGCCCGCGAGCTGGCAGAATCGTTAGCAGGGCAGGCAAAATGTTTAGCTGTTTCGTCCGTCCTCACCTTCTGAGCTTAAATTCTGTCGAAGTCGACATTGCCTTGCATCCTTTCGGGATCGATGAAATAAGTATCACTTACGCACTGGGGTCGGTGTAATATACTTGCCTCCTTTCCCCAAATTTCAGGCTTTGTTGTAGTAGTAGTAGTAGTAGTAGTAGTAGTAGTAGTAGTAGTAGTAGTAGTAGTAGTAGTGGTAGGAGAAGTAGTGTTTCATTAGTATTAACTTGCTGTTCATTAGTATTTATGCACTTGAAGGTGTTGCACTACTTATGCTGACATCACGGTCATAGTAAATTTTATAAATATCTGTTGTTGTTCTTGTTCTTCTTGTTGTTGTTGCTTTACCCTGTTCGTATGCGTACCTACCAGAAAATCTGTAAGATTAACTCGCGCATAATATGCATAAAATAATACTGCAATTAACGTATATTTTCACCTGATTTAAAGCTGGTAGTGTGTGTTTGCTATTTTATTTATTTCTGCATAAGAGAGTTGAGGTTGTACTTCATTCCGTGTATTTTCCTACCAGATATATATTTGCATCTTCTTCACTGTAAACATATCATATCTTTCTATATATTCACCTGTCTATCTATCTATCTATCTATCTATCTATCTATCTATCTATCTATCTATCTATCTATCTATCTATCTATCTATCTATCTATCTATCTATCTGTCTGTCTATCTATCTATTTATCTATTTATCTATCAGTATATCTATCTATTTGTCTATCTATCTGTCTATCTATCTATTTGTCTATCTATCTATTTATCTATCGATCTATTTATCTATTTACGTATCTATCGGTTTATGTATATCTATCAACCTTTCAATAGATCTGTCACACACTCTCTCCGTTCAAATAGATATAAAAGTACATACAACATTTATACACGAATTATCATATTAATGTAACCATATAATGCAATTAGTATTATAGAAAAATACAATATCAATTTAATTATTGTTCTAATGGATGTAGTGCATGCTGAAAATTAAGTTTTTAAACATCTTCACACGTACACGTCTGAATTACTTGGAGTAAGAAGGATATAAACCAGAAAGGATAAATACTTTTAACATACCCTGAACCTGGAAAAATACGTACGCTCATGTTCACATGAAAATTTATATAAATATATTTGTATAAATTTATACAAGACGATAAAAACCGTATAAACCATTTCAATGTTAATTATTCGCCATGGAATCGTCTTGAAGTAACTGAAGCTTGTGATTTATTAAACGATTTAACATTGGCCTTTCTTGCGGTGTAAAAGTTCTTTAAAAATATGTATGCTGGAACCAGAACCGCTGGTGATGGTGGAGGAAATGAAGAAGATGACGAACAAAGCCTTTTACTTCAGTTATACGCTAAAAAGTAAGTTAGAAACCCTTGTAGGATCTGTTTTCATATTAGTCTCATTTCTTTGACATTTTTCGTTTATTTTCAATATTGTATTGTATATATTTTTTTTATATTTAAACTGTATGATCTTAATATAGACACGAATGCGGGTGTATACATTAGAAGCTTGCTTCCCAACTATCTGGTGTTGAGTGCATGCTTCGTGAGTGGAAATGGTAGAGAAAAGCTGAAAGAAATCCATCGATTATATATATGTATGATTTCAAAATGTGACCTCGTGTGTACCGTTGACGATTTTTTTCCTCTGTTTTCCCTTCTCTGGATCTTTCCTTCTCCTATGTTTCCGACGAAGAGCTCCGCTCGAAACATTAGACCCTCCTTCTTTCTTTCTTTCCTGGGCGTCCAATAATACTATATTTGTTCCACGTCCTCGCGTTGTGTTTTTTTGTGTTTTCATGTTTGGATTAACTATATATATATATATAATTATGTATGTATGTATGCATGCATGCATGTATGTATGTATGTATGTATGTATGTGTGCGTGTACGCATATATTATATGTACGTAAACGTATTTATGTTTGTGGGAGTCTTTGTGTATTTATCCCGTACCAAAGCTTGACAGCGGATATTGGTTTGCTTACGTGTCCAGTGATGTCGCAAAATAACATATTATTCTATCATCATATGCATACGGAAATTATATACACAAAAGCATCCATCTATAAAATGCTTAGATAATAATGGTCCAGAAGTGGGCATATGACCAGAGACTTTACATCTCGGCCAAAGATCAAATTTATTACCACTTTACTCTCTATTTATTTGTCTCCCTCGCATGACTTTTACAAAATTACAGATTTAAATTAGAATTAATTTAAAAGTAATGGCTCACCCCTCAAATTGTTATAGTGCTTCACATTTAGTCCTGCTCAGCCTTGTGTGTATGTATGGTTTGCGCGTGTATACGTATTTATGTGTATATACATATGTATGTTGACGCAAAGCCTATAATGTCTACATAACAGTAGTAACTACATCAAGGAGCTACAAAAGCTGCTTCAAGTCACACGCAACATAATCGAAACAGGACAGACGCATGCTCACACAGGCTCGTACACATGCACAAGCACATACATATATGTAGGCGTCTATACATGAATACATACTTCTAAAACCCCATACATGAATATAATGCTTCTAAAACCCCATGAGGGCAATTAATAACCCTGATATTTAAAATCCACATTTTATCGTAAATTCTCTATTTTAACCTACTTTATACAGATGCATAGCCACTTTAGAGCACATTTCTAACAATAGCACAATATCATCAATGGTTGTATTCGCAGATAGATTTTTTACTTTATCCTTTTCAACAAATATCACGATTTGATACAACGACGGCATAATAAACAGAGCTTGTCTCCAGAATCTGATTTGAAAAGGAAATATTTTAATGGAATAAAATTGCACGCTATGGAGTCTTCATCCTGTGAACCAGCTTTCTCGTTTCTGTGAAGGAAAATTGATCTGTTCAATAATACAATGTCTTTTATGAGATGTGTGGTAATTGTTAACCTTTAAAATGCTTACATAGTTTATATTAATTTGAAAGTTATGATTCATGCGTGAGATGCGTGGCATAATAAGTTTCATTATATCGCCAGGTTTACGCTCGGTTTTGACTGCGGTAATAATGCACATCATTCCCTTTCGTAAACGTAATTGTAATATTTTTTTCTTATGTAAAGACAGTTACGTTGCGATCACACATAAACGATTTCATTAAATTGGGAATTGTAAGACCCAAACAACATTAATTATACAAAGTATATATATATATATATATACATATATGTATATATACACACACATACATACATGTGTGTTTGTGTAGTAAGTATACTTGCAAAATATCTGTATATATATACATATGTATATACAAACTTATATTTGTGTGTGTGTGTGTGTGTATGTGTGTATAGATAGATAGATAACTTAGATAACCTAGATTTGTTTTGGCTATTATTGACCCAGGCCATGACTAACTCAATAGAACCACTTGGAAAAGTCTTTCGGTTAGTTATTTCGGGACACCATGGACCACTCAAGCAGTGAGTTGTTGCTGGTTGAGACGTATACAGGTGTAGGTGGTTTATCCGGTATTTCTTGGAGACACGCATACAGATATATATATATATATATATATATAAAATATTATTAGAGACAAAACCACTATTTTGCAAAACAAACAAGGAAAGACTTAATCAATACATAAAATTTTAATAAATAGTCAAAAAAACCGCCACTACAATCGTTTCTTGTCTTGTCTTCATAATTTGAAACTGACTTATTGGAAGTCCACCTGAAGATTGTCGATCAAGACAAGAAACGATTGTAGTGGCGGTTTTTTTGACTATTTATTAAAATTTTATGTATTGATTAAGTCTTTCCTTGTTTGTTTTGCAAAATAGTGGTTTTGTCTCTAATAATATTTTATAATATTTTACTATAAAATTGGATTTAATCCTAAATCTGATTTTTTTTTCCCTGTAAATTTGGATTTATTCCCTAATATTTATTATTATTATATATATATATATATATATAATATATATATATATATATATATAAAAGTGAGGTTGTGTGCTGTCTGTCTCCTACAATTTAGATTCCTAACTACTCCCACATTTTGCGGTGCAGTTTAACCAAAACCGGGTATCTTATAGTCGTGTTTCATATCGAGCCCTTCTGGGTATTAGCGCGCGTCTACGATTAGTCTACGATTAAAAAAGAAAATTACCATCAATTTTTCTCATTTTAATGCATTTTTGGCATATATAAAGGAAGTAACTCTCTAAAAATGTATTATTAAATCTCAGAACGTAAAATGCTACAGTAACACCCCCCATGTGGTTAGCCATATTGAGATGGCTATTATACTTTACATCTCTAAAAATGCTTATATAGTTATTTCCGTTACAAACCCGAGCAACGCCGGGCGATACTGCCATTATATATATATATAAACACGCCTTCATAGATGCATAATGACACACATATGGAAATATACCCAAATAGCTCTGCCCGTATATTGACACTATTACAACCTTAAATATAGATACTCATAGTTATACAAGCGTCAGCACATGGACCACAACTAAAGGATAGAAAAAATTTTAAATATAATGAAATGACTTTAATGTATTATAAACATCTATGTATCGATCTCTCTATCGTTCTCTTCGTCCTTCTCTCTTTCTACTATATCCCTCTTTCTTGCTTCTCCCCTCTCTCTCTTTCTCTCACTGTGAGGCGCATGATTTAGTGGTTAGGGTGTTGCATTAGCGATCGTGATTTCAAATCTTAGGCCGGAAGGGTCGTTATGATCTTGAACAAAACACTTTATCTCAAGTTGCTCTACGATTGCCTCGACACCTGACGCGTGATTTTAGTGGAGAGAGTGAAGTAATGTGCGGGTCAAACATTTGATCACTATAAGCAAATCATTTATGGAGGTCGATCGGCAGAAGCTGAACGCTTATACGTCGCCTTCGACGGGAGCTTCCTTTACACACTCACTCAAACGCACAAACACACACGTGTGTGAGAGTGTGCTTGCGATCCGTGGGCAAATACATAAATACATATATACACACATAGGCATGTGTGTGTGTGTGTGTGTGTGCGCGTGCGTGCGTGTGTATGCGTGCGTGCCTCTGAGTGTGTCTCCTTGCGTACGTGTATGTGTGTACATGCGTGCATTTGGAACATATATACATGCAATCATACGCACATACTACACCGTCACATGAAATTGATAAATGTATATTTATTGCTGTGGAAGTGAGAAGGTAAAACAAAAATGAAACATTTGTACGTACATGTACATGAACACATTCACATATAAGTATACACAGACATATAAATATATGTATATGCACGTGAATACTCACTCACACACATACTCACACACACTAACACATATATATGCATACATATGTATATATATGCAAACATTGATACATAATACCTGTAATGATGCTTACATGTTACACCTATACGATATTAATATGAACTCATTTATATTCCCAGATGCGCATAAATAAATAAAAATAATGCATACGTTTTAAATACCTGTTAGCATGTATATGCACGTAACATGTACTTATACATACACGTACACGTTCATAAAGGTATTAATGATGATGATGTTGATGGAATTATGGTGTGGGATATAAATGAGTATCGCACAATTTGTGTAAATTTATATATATATATATATATATATATATATATATATATAAATAGATGAGTGTATTTTACCTTGTTAACAATTAACACGGATAAATAAATAAATAGTTACCAGGGCAGCAAAAATCTCACAAGTATCAGTGAAATTTTCGAAACATATGTAGAAAGTAAAAATACTTGTTTAAACCTGCGTTAACTCCATTTTTTATTCATATATATATATATATAAACAAATGAATAAGTTAATAACTTAATGGGTAAATAAGTTAAAATAAATATATATAAATAGACACATACATATATAATAAAATAAAGAGATGTAGAATGAAGAGAAAAATGCCGAAAATTGATATATGAAGGAAGATGTTTGAACTAAGATTTTGAAAAATTGATAAATTGAGGTACATCAGTAAAACGTTTCTATTTTAAGAAAGACTGGTGCTTGTTCTCTGGTATAGGTGTTTGTATGATTCGTAATATAATTCCAGGAGAAAACGATGTGTAATTACTAAATTGCAATGAACTGTGACTGCATTCGTGCCGAAAATTGTGTTGTGCAAACTATGTTGTGAAGAAGAGAATGACAAACAAATAAGAATAAATTTGTTTTAGCTCTCATTGTTTACATTTCGATTAAATTATATTCAGACCGAAATGTCATAGACAAGTGTTTACGAGCATTTTGCTAACAAATAACGATAAACAGCGATAGGGATGTTCTATATATGATATTTATTTGTTTGTGGACATCTTTTGAAGACATTTTCTGTCTTTCTAGTATTTTTATCAAATTTAAAAACCACAATTACTAAAACAATTTTCATCTATTAGCGATTTGAGCTCTTATTTGCAGAAGAACCAGCACAGTAAAGGACACTTTTTCCAAGATTTTATCAATAATGAAACGCGTAATTTTTTCGTGAGGCCAACAGTTAATTGACAACGATTCTGTATAACTCATGAAGTGTACATTAGTTAAAACAGGAATTTATTATAATAAAACGGAGTATTTAGTATTCTACATATTATTGTCTAAATTTTTATTCTATGAAATGAGTATGTATCAAAAGCCGAAAAGCATGAATTAATTAGTTGAATGCGTGTCTTTTGTAGTCCGTTTATTTGAAAATTAACTCGTAACTTTAACATCATTATTCTACCTACGTTAAATCTCTGCCATATCTCTAGATTTCAACGTGGTTAAACGGTTTATCATCCTTTCTCATCGTGTAGAATATGCGGAGTTTGATTATTGTCACGTATCTCGCAACGTTTGAAGTCTGTTTACGAAAATCCTAGCAGAAGGAACCTCTGAAAAAACATTCAAGTCACTTTGTGACAGCCTCAAGTCGCAGTGTTGCAGTCAAGCTTACTGTAAATCGGTTATATAGAATACCGGTGAAAATACTAACATGGCTTTCTTATCATAGTTATAAATATCTCAGAAACGTTGATCTTGCTAATGAATGCATAATTATGCAAGTTCAAATTATGATACAATTTAATTAACCTAAGCATTACGTGAAGGAATAAACATTTTAGAAACCTTCCCTTGAATTACATTGCATCCAGAGGAAATATCTTTCAAAAGTTTATAGCAGAAAAAAAAGTTAGGGAGCTACTCAGAGAAACATTACTGCCTAGTTGGCGGTTGTTAGAGGTGTTACAATAAATTTTATTTGAAGTGATACTTTAACTTCATAAAATATACATCTTATTTTTACTACGTGTTTTAGTATTTTTCCATTAAACATTAGACAGACGAACAGCGCCAATGACAATCTGAAATACGTCTTTCTCTGGGGCGTGGAAAGGAGGAAGTTTGTTCTCAAACTGGAGACATAACTGAATGCTTAGAGTCTCTTCTTTGAAATACATACAAACAGCCAGATATTAAGCGTTTAAAAGGGTATCAGATCAATTATGGCACCCAGCAATAGGAAACAACGTCTTAATGACACGACCATGGAGTTGCTAGAGGAAAAGAACGATTCTTAGTTCATATGTAGACACTTGTTAAACGCATTTCTCTTTGGAAAAGAGCTTTACTGATTATAATCATATAAAGGTTATATATGATACATGTTGAATATAATCACATACAGACATGTGGCAATGACTATTATTTGAAAGATATCAATACTGAAAAAATAAAAAGAATAGTGAGTGATACTCGTTATAAAGTAGCCTAGCAACCCTGAAATAGATTTATGCCATTATAACTTACATCATTCTCTTATATTTGCATTATTTTTACTTCCCCACTAAGCTGCATTGGTTCTGCAAAACAATACTCTGGGGCCTCTCTAACCCTAAGCTGGCCAAATTCGTTAAGTCCGTTCTGTATATATTTCTTGACAGTCCAAGAAAGACTTTCTCATAAATTCCGGATAATTAAGTCTCTTTGCGTTCATTTTATACGCGCTTGGACCTATATCACCAGACATAGCTTACATATTAAGTATATTTTCCCATGGGTGACTATCTGAAATATTTAGCACAAAGTTGATTTTAATGCCAAGTCACATGACAGAAAGTAAGACACACGACACCAAGTTTCCTATACGGTCATTACTGATAATTCTAAAAGTATATGCTAAATGTTATTAAAACCGGAGATTAACGGAGATTAGACTGTCGACATGTAGTTGAGTTCTACTTGCTATATTCACTGTGTTGCCAACAATAGTGAAATCTTCATGCACTATAGAAAGTCAATTGAAATTTCACGGTATTTCCGGACTTTCTTGCATAAAACAACAGGAAATGAAATCTGTTGCATTGTGAAATGAAATACAAAGCTTCTCAATCTCTCTGAAAAACCTTTTTCTTCTGCTTTCTTTTTCGATCAATCTTTTTCTCACTCACTTGAACACGTATTCACTCACGTTCAATTTCTTCCCTCCCTCTCATCCCGCTCTCTCTCTCTCTATCTATATCACACTCTCTCTCCTTCTTCCTCTCCTTTCTCATTCACCCTCTCTCTTCTTCTCTTCTACAAGCTGTCATTTTCTTTCTCTGCAGCTAGGTCCTTCAGTCATTCTTTATCTCTTCGTGTCTACCACGTTTTCTCCATCTATTTGTCTTCAGTTCGGTTTATAATTTTTTTCTTTCTCTCCATGCTATTATTCTATTATGAGTCATCTTCTTATATCCACCTCATCCATATCATTTCTTCCGTCTCTCATTCTGTCTGTAGAAATCTTTGTTTCTTTCCACTTGACACTCTCACTTCAATCTATTTCTTTTCTCTTCATAAAATGATTTTTCTATAAATTTCCACCTCTTTTCATTTCAACATAAATGTATTTACATTTGTCACTTTGAATGTTTCTCAATATGTAATAGGAGAGATTTTAATCTGCATTAATCCTAATCTGGTTATAATTATTTAGCTTTGTTGATCTCATCTTCAGCTATTATTTCAGAGAAATTGATAAACTAATATATTATCCCGTATAATCTTCTATGCACGTGCTAGATTTTAGAGTTGCTACTGACAACGTAACCCGCAAAACTCTATTATTTATGCCATTATTACTATTATTAAGAGCAAACTCCTGCTCCTTCTGATGCTTATCCCTTTGCATACTTCTTGCTCCTACAGCTACTCTCCCTATTTCTACCTTTCCACATCATCATTATTATCTTCATCAGTTCAGTTACTTTTGTTGCCAACATTATTCGAATTATCCTCGCTCACAATTTATCACTAACCATTAATGTGTTGATGTATGTGGGATTTTCCCTGCTATTTCCATGTATCGCTATCCAGCTCTTAATGCATAAAGAATCTGAATCTGAAAGTTTATGTGTGTGTGTATACATATGTGTGTATATATATATATATATATGTATTTGTGTATGTGTGTGTGTGTGTGTGGAGGCACAATGGCCCAGTGGTTAGGGCAGCGGACTCGTGGTTGTAGGATCGCGGTTTCGATTCCCAGACCAGACGTTGTGAGTGTTTATTGAGCGAAAACACCTAAAACTCCACGTGACTCCGGTAGGGGATGGTGGTGATCCCTGCTGTACTCTTTCTCCACATCTTCCTCTCACTCTTTCTTCTGTTGGCCTGCTCGCTTAGCCAGCGGGGTGGCGTCTTTTGAAGGCTAAAACAATGCGAAGCGCATTGTGACCAGTGATGTGTAGCAACATCTGATAGCCTGGTCGGTCACGGTGATATATATATATATATATATATATTCGGTATTTAAATGTGAGCAACAGATAGTTTCGTTCCGTAGAAATTTATGTAACGAAACTTGTATCTCCGAGCAATCCTTCAGATTCAATGAAGATGTATTCAACCTGAATGATTGCTTGGGACACAAGGCACGTTTATATAAATCCATCGAATTATTGTATTTCGACGGCATGAAATGAGTAGTTGCTCATATTTGAATACTGTGTATTTTAAATGATATCTATCGCTGACTGAAGGGGGGGGGGTAATGTTAGAGAGTGAAAGGGTACTGCTTTTATTCATATAATAGACATCACGAAAGCTCATATCAGTATATGAACATTCATAGATTTACAGTTGTCGTTACAAATGGGATGATGTTCAGAGCAAGTTGTTGTAAATTAGATGTAACTACAGCTTGACCTGATTATTCAGTTTTAAAATTTTAACCTGTTTCTTATATATGTGAGTGTGTGTGTGTATATCAAAATAAGCAACATGATATCAAGTAGTGATGCAGTACAACCGTTTCAAGCGGCCCCATTTAATTCATCAATGGAATCATTACATTAATTTAAATGCAGTGCCATCATCAGTTGCACAAATAAATAAATTGAATTTTAACCACTCGGAAACATTAAAATTCTATTTATTTATTTATTTATTTATTTGTACAGCTGAGGATGGCACTGCATTTAAATTGATGCAATGATTGCACTGTTCACGGAGTCACTTGAAACGGTCGTACTGCATCACTACTTAATATCCTGTTGCCTACTTCGATTTTATTCACTTCGAATAGTGGGGATAATACCGGACTGACACTTAGTGCTTCAACTTAAGTACTATATACATATGTATATATATATATATGAATGTATATATGTGTATATATGTATATATATATGTATATATATATATATATAATATATATATATATATATATTATATATATATATATATATATATATAATATATATATATATATATAAGTGCATATACAAACGCACACACACACGTATATAATAGGTCACGAGTACCTCCTTGACGACTGAGTCCGTTATTTTGTTCTTTACGTCTGTATAACTGTGTAGTTTATTTTTGAGGGAGATAACAAGTATGCATTTATATTTTCATAAGTTGTGTCAATAACTACAGCGATCATTATCGTTGCCAATAGAATATATTACGCTGTCTTTCGATAAATATATAGGAACACATCACCATATTCATTCGGCATGCCTTGCTTTGTCTTATAGCATTGCGTATTGAATTTTCTTTGGAAATTCTAGGTGTCGTCCCAGAGACCGACAAAATTAAACGATTGTTGGTGTTGTTTTGACTTACATTTACTTGCAAAGTAATTTCTTGAAGGAAATAATAAGAAATAGACTGGGTTAGCTATATAACAAAAATCTTAATTGAACTATTTCCTCATATATGTCCCAACTGTGCGCTTTATGTTGTTCAATAAACCAAAAGATACAATGATTTCTTAATGTACAACTTCTGAGGATCTTACACATGCTCGCAAACAAATTATATGATATAACATACAGAAAGGACCGCCTACTTCATATATATATATATATATATATATATATATATATATATATATATATACATATATATATGGAGAGAGAGAGTGGGAGAAATAGGCAGAGAGAGAGAGAGAGTGCTTGTGTTTCATAGATACATGCATACACACATACATGCATACATACATACATACATACATACATACATACATACATTCATGCATACACATTTCCATGCATATGCTTATATATGTATGTTCATATGTACTTGTGGGTTACGTGTATTTCAAAGGGAGATAGAGTGATAGGTAGAGAGAGACAGAGAGAGAGAGAGAGAGAGAGCCAGAGACAGAGAGACAGTGAGAGAATTTAGGAGCCATATTGTACAAACTAGAGTGTAAATAGACACATCGCTCGAAGAATATTCGTGCATTAACAACAAACACGCTGAATAGTTGAACTGATCATCTTTGCTGATCAAACATTAATATTTAGATTCGTGTTAGCTTCTCTAATAACATATCCAGCAGGCATAAAAAAGAAATAAGTGAAGTATGAAGGGTAACTGTTACCCTAAGCTGGTTAAACGGTGTATTGATCGTATCTAATATCTGCTGAAATAAGCCATTCTTTCCTTGATGAGGCAATATTTATAATATTCTGTAGAAACTCTGAAGAATTTAATAACTTTGCTGTAATGTATGTAAGATAATGACTGTTACGTTGTTTTTATATTTTAATTCTGCATCCGTGTACAGGATGTAATGCTTGTATGAGCTTGTGTGCGCGCACAGAGTATGTGTGTGTAATACAATATAATGGTATAAACAGAATTGATGATACAGGGACAAGATACTTGATGAAGGAAATAGATCACATTTGTAGTTTACCATTATAGATCTCTGGTTGTGCTTATATGTGTATGTATCGAGGGATATTGTTTTAAACCCATTTAAGTTTTGTTGTGACATCGTGTTTAGGGAAGTGCTCTACAATTTACACAAAAGAAAAAGCATACCAGTACATTTCCGGTGCAGCTTTCTCTCCCTGTTGTTACATCCTGGTTATCTGGTTATACCCAGAGACAATAATTGGAAGGCTGGAATCTTGCATATATCTGTTCGGTAATTCATAGGCGTATTATAGCGTTAGTGAAAACAAGTATGTACAATACATATCAATTTGCTGCCGAGTGTCGAATATAGGTTTTGGAGGATTTTTAATCATAGATAGTTAACGAGTGATAATGTATGAAAGAAATGTAATATATATATATATATTATATATATATATATATAATATATATATATGCGCATACATACATGTATATTGTGCGTGTGTATGTATGCACGTATGTATATATATATGTATATGAATGGATATATATATATACACTATATGTATGTATGTATGTGTGTATATGTATATGTGTGTATGTATATATATATATATATATATATATATATATATATATATATATATATGTATATATATGGAGAGAGAGATCAGTGAGAGGCTACAGGCATGAGTAGAAGACTCATTAAGTTATCGGTAGATATAGAGATATTCAACAGGACCGCTTCCCATTATAATGAAGCGCCTTTGAAAAGTTAGTGTGTATATAGAGGACATCCCACTCTCGGTCCCGAATCGGAATTCAGCCAGAAGGACGAAGGTAATGCGCTTCAATGTCTATTTAACCTAGAAGTTTCAAGCAACATAGTTAGGAGCTTCTTGATGCTAGTTAAGGAACAACACCCAAGAAACTCTAAATATTATGACATTTTCATCCACTACAACGTCATGATCAGTTACTCATTCTTAAACGAAATCACTTCACACGCTACAATGCACGCATACACGCATCTACACAGCTTCCGATACACACCCAATTCTGCAACTGCTGAAATCCTACTGACTGCCGATTGTGAGAACCCTGCTTCTCAAAGGCTGTGGTGTATAGTTAAACCCTTACAATATCCGATGACATCACGAATACTACACAGGCATTAAGTCAGTGAATCCAAGAGAAGGTATACATAGCATATGCACGCTTTCAAGTGTAGGATTTGGTAAAACGCCATCGCCTCTGTCCGGTTTTAACTCGAGACACTGCAACAACCAGACAGACTTCGCCAATTACTGGAATATTATTAGTAAGACTTTCCGTATTTTCTTGGAGTTCGCAATTCCCAATTCTACCTCAAAGAGAGATCACACATACTGTATCAACCCGCAGTATAATCAAGAGGAAGAATGAACTTATTTTTGCTACTAAGGTATGCCCTCTTAATGAACTTCAAACAACTATCAGCGGACAATCCAAACATACTACCTTAGGTTCGGCTGATCCATACTCAATAGCATGGCACTTATTCCCTCCCAACATATTGACTACAATCCCATCCATGCTGACAGTCCAACCATGAATCACCAAATTTTAATCCAGAACCACCAAATCAGGTTATTCCCACGAAATGCTGTCCCCCGCATTGTGTCTGTCCTCCACTAGCCCGCGACACTACAGCGAACTGATGTTGCTAAATAAACAACATTGCAGTGTCCAGAAATAGCGGCGTCATCTTTCTGTTTGACCGCGAGTGAACCTCAGAGCCAATGACACCATGGAATCGGCGATGATAATACAGACCTAACAACCGTGTGTTATCTTTAATTAATTTTCCTATTATTTGATCTCCTAATGCTTGACGTGCTAAATTTGTTCTTCGAGTTGCACGGAGCCAATTGAAACGTTATTAATCAAAACATATACAAGTGTTTGTGGGTGCTCATGTGAAAGTGTGTACTTTATAAAATAGCTGGTTATTAGACATGAATTTATATGTATTTACTTGAATTGTTAATGTGTAACTTAGAATCACAGTGATCTGACAAGCCTGTGATCAAACGTATTTCACTCTTTTATGTGGCGGGCACAATATATCTAAGATTACATTATTCTGTATGTCTATATTCTATCTTTAGGAGAGCAGGGTAAGATTTGAGAGATATTTGAGTGCAATTTCCAGCAATTGGCGCTATTATATAGACATCTCATTGTGGATCGATGAAGGCGTGTGTAAAATATGTGTCAAAAAATGCATATACATGTATTATGTTATATATCTAAATATGATAATCTGAACGGGTTGTGCGATGGATAATTATGTGTATGTATGGCATACTATATTCTTATTTAATTGATACTCTATTTTTTTATCGCATGTGTATGTATATATGAACCTGCACTTCCATATCCCCCTCAGTGAGATAATATTGAAATTCCACATTGAATGAAATGTATTTGTGTATAACAGTTAATATGGAAGAATACATACTGAAGAGCACAAAAACCCAAAGGCCGCATGAAAGAAAAGAACCACTTGCTTATATGCACATATGCGTCGGCGTTTGCACACATATATGCGTGTCTGCATATACATATATATCTATGTATATTTATGCGTGTGCGTGCATTCGTGCCTATATTTGTACGAGTGCATGTGTGTGGGTGTGTGTGTTTGTGTATGTGTGTTTGTGCGCATCCATTTGGGATTATTCTGTTCACAATAACTTTCAGCTGCTTTGTATAAGAAAGCTAAACAATGGTTGCTACTCTAATGTTTTGTGTCTATAGAGCCATTCCTGATAGAATATCATCAAACTCCGTCCTACATTCAATATTCCACTTTGAACAGGTTGTTTCTCTTTCTTAATATATTACAGTTAACGGCCATTCTCGTTCTAAAGCTCATCTCCTTTGTTCACCCTATCACCAATAAGTGCTGCCAACACTACTCTCACTCCCATCATCGCTGTCATCGTTTTCAACCTATTCGACATTATTATCCTCATCCTACTCTTCCCCTCCTCATCTTCATCACCGTCATCATTACCATAACATCTTCGACGTCCTTACCCTCATTCTCATCAATGTAATAATCATCATCATTTTTAACATCATTGACGTCGTCTTCGTCAACATCCCTACCATCTTCGTCGTCATCACCATCATCATCATCCATAACATCGTCATCGTCATATCATCTTCCATTACAGCGTCACCATTGTGGGTCATAACAACATTGAATTCGTCCGATTAAGATCATTGTCATTTCCACCAATACTGCTAAGGTCGTTGTCCTGGTCATCACCATCATCAATAGCATCTTAATCATCATCATCATTTTTCCTTCTTCCCTTTCACCAATATCATTCACATCATTATTATTGTCGGTCATCATCATCGTCGTTATCACAATGATATGCACTTATATAATATATATAATATATATATATATATATTATATATATATATATATATATATATATTCAATAAACAAGTTATCACAACCTTTCCTTTAGCACCACCAGCAATTCATTGCTATGGTAGCACCACCCTCAAAAGTAGCTGGGATAAAAACGCAGTAATAACAACGCAACAATAACAATGCAATAATAACAACGTACAAAATACCACTAATATTAATTATTACCATGCTAAAGAAAATTACACATTACCACAAACAACCACTACGATAAACTTGAACTTACAACTCAACATTGCTCTACACCACCATTACCATTGAAAACGCTAATGTATACCGCTATCACTGCTGCCACCATTTTAACCATAAACTTTCCCCGTTACCAAATGATTCTATTACAAAATTATCATAAGGAATTTTCTTCATTTTTTTATCATCTTCTGTTCGTTGTATAAGCCTGTGGTTATAACATGAACAACGTTCTGCTGGGTATTTATTTGACTTTATCGTCATGTTTTCATTTTCTCTTGATAGGGAAACGTTTTCAATTTTCAATGAAATGAGCCATGTTTATCAAAGAGTTCGATATTCATTAATTATTTTTTTCATTTTATATTTAAATATGTTTCTATTTCATTTATATCTGGTTATTTCTTAGAAAATTAATTTACAAAAATTTAAAATGAAAGACTATTACGTTCATAATCATATTTTCATAGATACACAGAATATTCGACAGAAAAATATAGGACCTGAATGGAAAATGAAAATTTATAAGTTATAATTAAAATATCGCACAATTTCGTGGAATCGGTAGATCTTGATATACGTTAGCATATGTGGACGTCTGGAGGCTTTTAAGGATCTATCGATCGGTAGGATGTAGAGATAAATGCTTCCATGAAGTTAGAGAACTGATAAGAAGATTCTATGATTCAATAAAGCCATGCCTACATATATATATATATATATATATATATATATATTATATATATATATATATATGTGTGTGTGTGTGGTGTGTGTGTGTGTGTGTGTATGTGCGCGTGTGTATACATATACATATATATATCGACAGATAGATAGATAGACGTGCGTATGTTTATTATTATATATGATATTGTGTAGATATATATATATATCAGTATGTATGCACATGTATATCATATATATATGCATGTATGTATATATATATATATATATATATAATATCTGTATGAATGTATATCATATATATATATATATATATATATATATTATATATATATATATATATATGTATGAATGTATATCATATATGTATATATATATAACCTGTATGAATGTATATCATATATATATATATATATTCCTGTGTATTTGTACATTATTATTCTTTTAACTATGCGTATATCCTGTCATTTATGTGCGAATAGTTTTTGTCTATAAGAAACTTCCTTTCCCTCTGCGAGATAAATGAGCTAGATAACATATTTAATTCTCCCAACATTTGAATGGTAAGATACTACACTTTATCGATTACATCCCCACACATCCACCCACACACACGCGCGTACGCACACACATGTATATATATATATATATATATAGATATATTATATATATATATATATATATATATATGATCAAGCCCTTCGAATGATGGTAATTTTAGTTATCAAGAGTGAATGTTAGTGAATTTTGTGAATTGAACCCCAACAATATAAATCTGAATAAGAAGCCATGAGTCACCATCTCCAAACCGTTTAATTGATCGTATTGAACTGTTATTTAACATGCATTTTTATGGTGATTGTGAACTAATAAATTATCAATGAAGTCGATTGTTCGCTGTCGGAAATTATAGTTGGTGTATAAATGGGACAAGTCGAAAGAATTAAACTCAGGAAATCCTTTGTTCCATCATTTTGGAAATTACGGCATATATTTAAACCATCGTCACCTCTACCACCATCCTAAGTGCGTTAAGTGGATATAATGTGCTGGTTTAAAACCAGCTCTTTTGAATGAGGGAGTGTAATTCCATATTTCGTTGTACTGCTTCTAATTGAAGCATGGATGGCTTCTTCTACCATATTCTCCTTACACTCTTAAAAAGGCTGCAAAATTTAATGGATCTTTCCTCACTCGACTAACATCAAAAATATATTCTTTAATGGATATGCAAAATTTTAATCAAGTAGCAATCCGCTATAATCCCGTGCGGCATAAGCAGTCCATCAATAATGACCATAAGTTTTCCCTCTATAGATCCATCGCAATATCAAAAGTAAACTATGCACTTGAGGCATAGAAAAGTTCAGCCAGCGCATATAATAAGCTGAATGTTTTTCATTGGTGATGGATTCAGTTTGTAATTGTAATTTAGAGGAGCGATCACATTACTCACAACGAAGTGATGAGTAAGCAGGTCATTAGATACTACGTAACATTACCAAGGACAGAAGATTTATAGGGCACGATGTATATCAGCCTTAGTATAGATCAGCCTATATTACTAATAATATATGCTGGATGGTAGAATGCAGCAGACAAAAGAGAAGGTGACAAAAGGCACCGCGGAAGATATTTGTGGAAAACTCCAACGATATGGAAGTCACCTGGGGTGGTAACATTAAAGTAAAAGGTGACAGACTCAAATATTGACAACTTGTCTTCTGATAACCTGTAGGTGACTAAAATAACTCAGAAAAAGTAAATGCAATCATATTTTAGTCTTACATTTCTTAAATGATATTACGATTAAATAAGGATATAAATTTTATAATGAATATTATAAATAGGATATGGTTATGTTTAAAGTTGGTTTTTTTTTATAGTACAGTTATTAACGAATCATAAATCTATATGATCAAAAGAACATAACTTAAGCCTTCAATCTTATTTTTTAGAGAGAGAAATTTTGGTAGAATTTCCTTTGTGACTTATACTCAGGTTTTCCAATATATATTGCACTCGAAGTTTAATAATGTTGCTTAAGTGAACAATTTGATAAATTAAGTAATGTCCTAGACATAGTTCTCTAGCGATCGATGGTATCTCAATTTTTCAAAGTCGTTTCACAATAAGAGATCAATATTTTTCTGCTTAACTGATGGCAAATAATTAAATACGTTAAAATTGAATTGTCACAAAATAGAAACATTAAAAAAAATCTATAAAAATATACTTCATAGTCCCAATTTAATTAACATTGATTGTTGATATAATCAGAATTTCCAGTATACAATTAACATTGTGAAAAACATTGCTGAGAGAATCTTGCAACTCACCGAGGTTGCATCTACACTCCCAAAATTACTCGACACTCATCAGTATTGAAATTTACAAATTACCATCATTTGTATATCTGAAACCTGAATATAAAATCAATAGGCGCTTATAGCAAAGGTATTAAAACACCACAGTATCATCAGACAGAATTCAAAGAATAATTGGTTGAAATAATGAATTCTGGGATAAAAGTATATGGATATTAAATATAAATATTACACACACGCGTGGATATACGTACGTGTGTGTATGTGTGTGTGTGTGCGAGTCTGTGCGCACACGCATGCGTAAATGTGTTTTTGTGCGCGCGTGTGTGTATACACACAAACATACAACTTACACATTAGCTACATACCAATATGTATATATGTATATGCATATACAATTATATATATATATATATATATATATATATATATATATATACAAATTATATACATGCATATGTGGGCAGAGGACATCACGAAACGTGTACAACAAAAATACGAATATGAGTACATGAATATAAACTATTTTTCGAAGAACGAAAAACAGAAATGGAAAGAAAACAACACAAAAAACGACCCTTGATCAGTTGTTGCCCGTTTTTCTACTGTCACATTTCGAGCATTTTACAAGACACGCTTTCGATAAAACAGTTGCTCCCGCAAAGCAAATTAAATAAAATTTGGGATTTTGCAGATGGTCAAAATTGGTAACACAAACAGGACAGTGAAAACAAACAGGAAAGGCTACTACAAAGGAGATCTACTGCGAGCAGCTTGTGTGATTTAAGTCAACGCTAGAAGAAAAGTGACTATTTTTTTGTTTCAAAACGAAAGGTTTTCTTCTATCAGGATAATTCTCAACCACATACATGGCTGGAGCAGTTTGAATGGGAAACGGTGTCCTACCTACCATATTCACCGGAGATTGCTCCATCTGATTATCATTTATTCCGCAGTCTTCAAAATGATTTGGGTGGAAAAAATATGAATTTTGTAGACGATGTCAGAACATACCGGAGGAGTATTTTTCGTACGGACAAGGGAATTTTGGAAGAGGGGCCTTGCAAGTCTACCGGATAGATGGAAGAGCATTGTAAAAAATGGAGAGTATATTTTAGATTAAAAACGAACTTTGTGTATCTTAATTTTGAAAAATAAAAGTATAAAAAAACGCATTATTTATTGAATGACCCAATATATTTGAAAAAATTTCTTTATTGATTCTTCTCTTGACATACATTTTTATAGCAACTAATCAATGCGAAATCAAATGTGTTGTTTTTTCTCCCAAGGCTGTAAGTGCATGAAATATCTACAGGAAATAGGTGATACTTAGAAGAGTAATCATGCAAACGTGTCATTACTGAACACGAAATTGCTTTTGCGGTTACCTTCCAGCGAAGCTAAATGTTGAATTAAACAAATACAGGAAAAGGAGGAGGAGAAGCAGCAGCAGGGCGGGAGATAGAAGGGAAAGATTCTAATTATTTATATTCATAACAATAGGACTTAGTTTTAAGAGAAATATTTTGTTTCAAATAAAAGACAAGTCGACAACAACGGGCTTAATGTCTTTCATTAGGTTCGCTGAATGTGTGTTTATCTTATAAATTATGCTCGGCATTACCAGATATACAATGTTGTAAAGCAGGAGCATGGACGTTTTCCCAAAAGTTTTGGAAGTTGGTAGAATAACATGATCAAAAATATTTCACCCGCAGCTGCCCTAACTTAATCGTTATGATATTATTTCTAACTATGGAACAAGAACAGCAATGTTATGTAGATGGCATTAGCCGATTAATTGAACCCAGTGTTCGACAGGTACGATATTTTATCGATCTCGGAATATTGAAAGGCATTTTGGCCACGTTGAATTAGAACCCATTACGTAGAATATGAGTAAGTTGCTTAATTAATTTTTAAAATGTACTTAAGCTTCACAGCTGCTTTTATACTGTACTTTTCATTTGTTTTACTCTGGATTTGTGCATTTCAAGCGTCAATAGTATATTTATATTTTATTTTTTATACTAATTCACATGATTTAGTTGAAGGATACGCATGGTGAATCTTACTGTTTAAATATTCCCTTTGGGTGAGTGTTCGAAACACTAAATGTCAACACGCTTTTCGTCCAACTTGATAAAGATTATGCCAGCTCACCACATTTACTATAATGTGAGAAGGTACATCAGTCACATCGAGCGAAGTACTTGACTGGTACTTAATCTATTGACCCCGAAAGGATGAAAGACAAAGTCAACTTCGACGGAATTTGAACTCAGAACGTAAAGACGGGCGAAATATCGCTAAGAATTTTGCTCGGTGAGCTAACAATCAGCAAACTCGTCTCCTTTACTTTCATAATAACAATAATCCTTTCTACTATAGGCACAAGGCCTGAAATATTGTGGGAGGGGCTATCAACATTTGTGGTGAACTGGTACTTATTTCGTCGATTCCAAAAAGATGAGAACAAAGTAGACCATGTCTGCGTTACAGTTATAATTGTATGCATGCATGTATGTATGTATGTATGAATGTAATTGCATAGAGATAAGGAAAGTATCCAAATGAATGTATCTGAAACCAAGATAACTTATAGGTGGAGTTAGAAACGAGTCATGTAATTTGGGAGAGGACACCATTCGATTATATCGATTCAAGTATTTCCTTTGCACAGTATTTTAAAGACCCAGAAATGATAAAAAGTAAGGCTGACATTGACTGGAACCGAACTCAGAACACAGAGAGCCAGAATAAATGCAGCAATATGTATGACGCCCTTACGATTGGGGTAAGCCAGTATTCTGAACAGAAAATAATTATTTCTGACATACAGAAATTTGTGTGAGTGAATTAGCCGATACAATCTATTCGCTATGTCACTTACACTTTATTGTGTCGATTTTGAAATGAAGAAATGCAAAGATCACCTTGGCGTGTTACGAACTTGAACATAAAAACCAGGTACTAATAACGAAAATCAGTTTCTACAAGCTTGTAACGATTCTGTGGATCTAATTATCATTCTTCTCAGCACCTGAATACTTTGTGTTTTTTGCCATTTCATCAGCTATCAAATACAAAATAAAATTATATATATATACAGGTTCACATAATCCCCTGTCAAATAGTTTATTTCAGCAACAGATTAGTGAGTAAGTTGCTTAATTAATTTTACAAATGTACTTAAGTATATAGAGTGCAAAGCTTCACAGCTGCTTTTATACTGTACTTTTCATTTGTTTTACTCTGGATTTGTGCATTTCAAACTTCAATAGTACATTTATATTTCATGGTGAATCTTACTGTTTAAATATTCCCTTTGGGTGAGTGTTCGAAACACTAATATATTTCCACAATCACACGCACGCATACACATACACACACACTATCTCTCTCTCTCTCTCTCTCTCTCACTCACACACACACACACCACACACACACACACACACACAGACATACTCACACACACTTGTATTCATTTTTCTAATGTTGGTATTCCTCAAGGAGATATTTTAAAATTAATAGAAAACACTGTTACAATGTTCTAAGATTTTATTCATATTGTAAACATGTTGCAGAGATTACAAAAAAATAATCATAATTCCTTTGAATATAGACATACTTGATACCTACACAACAAGCCACAACACCATAAATAGATTCAGACAAAATAGTACTTGATATATATTTATATATCTCTCATCACAGTCTCAATTTGCTCTCTTTTTCCTTTTCCGTTTCTCTCGTTATCTCTCATTCACTTTCTCTCTCTTTCTATCTATCTATCTATCTATCTATCTATCTATCAGTCTATCTATCCATCAGTTTATCTATCTATCTATCAGTCTATCTATCCATCAGTCTATCTATCTATCTATCAGTCTATCTATCCATCAGTCTATCTATCTATCTATCTATCTATCTATCTATCTATCTATCTATCTATCTATCTATCTATCTGTCTATCTATTTTTCTTTTTTTCATTTCTCTTTTCTTTTGTTCCTTTTCCTTTTCTTCTTTTTTTATTTTTTTATTATTTTTTTTTATTTTATTTTTTTTGTTCTTTTCTTCCCTTTTACGATCCCTCTTGATCGAAAACCTACGCCAACCACTTTTTTTGTTTCTTTCGTTTTTTGTTTTTTTCATCCCCCAAAAGAAAAGCTCTACCTTGTAACTTGTCCCATCTGTGTGCAGCCCTGTGTGGCCAATAAAGAAACTTATCTATCTATCTATCTATCTATCTATCTATCTATCTAGCAGACACGTTAGCGCGCTGGGCGAAATGCTTAGCGGTATTTTCGTCTGTCGTTATGTTCTGAGTTCAAATTCCGCCGAGGTCAACTTTGCCTTTCATCCTTTCGGGGTCGATAAATAAAGTACCAGTTTCGCACTGAGGTCGATATAATCGACTCAATCCCTTCGTCTGTCCTTGTTTGTCCCCTCTATGTTTAGCCCCTTCTGGGCAGTAAAGAAATATATCTATCTCGTACCCTTCTTTCTCTGAATATACGTATGTATGCTTCAATGCGTATCATTCTGCGAAATGGCATCGAACCTGGTAATATAGCGTAGAATTCAAAAGAAATCACTAAAAGCGTTAATGATATGCAAATTAAAATAATTAAAATACCGAATTACTTTCCAGAAAATATCAGTTCAGATGCCATTAGTATTTCCTACAACGTGACTCTATATACCATTTAATGTTTAGTTAACTTTATTGATTCTAATGATTATATTTAAGCTAATTCATCGATTTTAAGTTTCTATTAATTCACGCTTTACATAAGAACCATTTAGGTAATTATGATAATCTATGTGTTCTATGTTGAGGCGCGTGACTTAGTGGTTAGGGTGTCAGCACCAAGATCGTAAGAATCTGGTTTCGATACCTGGACCGGGCGACGCGTTGTGTTCTTGAGAAAAACACTTCATTTCCACTCAGCTGGCAAAAATGAGTAACGCTGCGATGGAATGGCGTTCCGTCCAGCTGGGGAACACACACGCCATAGAAACCGGGAAACCGAGCCCATGAGCCTGGCTAGGCCTTAAAAGGGCGCATTTATTTGTGTGTTCTATGCCAAAAGTCATCGTCGTTGTTGTTGCTGCTGCGGCTGGTGTTATTAAAACGGTGAGCCGCCAGAATCGTTAACAGGCCTAACAAGATGCTAGAGTTATCTCATGCATATTTACCTTCCGAGTTCAATTTCCGCCGAGGTCGACTTTGTTTTGTATTGGATAAGTATGTTAAGGGTGGATAAGTACTGAGTTCCATGTGATCATCTTACCCCCTACCACAAAATTGTCTCTTTGTGACAAAATTTGGTATTATTATTATTATGATTATTATTATTATTGTTATTATTATTATTATTATTATTATTATTATTATTATTATTATTATTATTAATAATAATATTAAACTAAAATAACAATTACAACCTAGAGGAATCATTACATTACAGAAAATTGAATATAAATAATCAAAAGACCTATTTATGTGGGGTACATAGAAAACTTACACACACATATATATACACACACAGATACATACATGCATACATACACAACTGCATACATACATGCATATTTACATGCATACATACATGCTTGCATGCATACATACATACTATATATATATACATGTATACATATATATCTATATACACATGTATGTATATATATATATATATATAAATATGTATGTGCACGTGTGTGTGCCTGTGTGTGTATTCATATTTAACCACACACATGCACACACATAAATATATATTCATTCATACCCGTCCACATTCATTTCCATGCACAAACACATTTATATATGTGTGTGTTTCTGTGTGTATATGCCCATCTATATATCTGTTTATTTGTGTGTGTGTGTGTATGTATATATATATATATATATATAATATATATATATATATATATATTACTCTTTTACTCTTTTACTTGTTTCAGTCATTTGACTGCGGCCATGCTGGAGCACCGCCTTTAATCGAGCAACTCGACCCCGAGACTTATTGTTTTGTAAGCCCAGTACTTATTCTATCGGTCCCTTTTGCCGAACCGCTAAGTAACGGGAACATAAACACACCAGCATCGGTTGTCAAGCAATGCTAGGGGGACAAACACAGACACACAAACACACAAATATACATTGATGTATCAGTATAAATATTATGTTATATTATATCAGCTTGTCTCAACCATTTTTTATCAATGGACCCCTTCGGCGGACCTCCATAACCATTCGATATATAAACCAGTTTTATAGATACTTCTGTCAATATTCCTATTTTGTTTTTAACACATTAGATTGTGTATGCTTACCCGAGCTGTTTCTTGTAATACATACTAATAGTTACTTCGAACGCAAAATTTTTTCTGGGTTTCAAAAAATACTATTGTGAATCCCCAATTTACTATTGTGTTGCATAGATCCAAAAATTCGTATATAGTCCCTCAGATGTACAATTGCTAAAACCAACAAAAATCTTCCGCTTCTCTGTGGAGAAATTATTTTGAGTGTTAGCAATCAAGTTCGATTGAAATATTGGATATGAAAAATGTTTTATAGATTTAAAATATTTTGTGTTAGAAGATCTATCATGCCAGACTTAACGTGAATTTGCTATTGACTTCTACGTTATATGGGATTAGTGAGCTTCGAAGTCAATGGTGAATTTTTCCCCTACGGAATTTGATATGGCAAAACTTTCTGAAACGCAATGTTAATTTCTAATATATGGAATGCTTTTGTATATAGGCACAACACCTGCACATATGTATGCACTTATATATATATATATATATATATAATATATATATATATATATATATATTATATATATATATATATGCATATGTTGTTGTTGGCATCGTTTTTGTCTCGGGAGACAATGGAGTTGCGCATAAAACAATTTAGTCCGGCTTTTACATTTCATGTCCTAATACATTTCTTGCTGTTTATCTATAAGGGGAAAAGAAAACTTTCTATGCCAATATGCTGATAATGCTGATAAATAGACTTTAAATCGTCCAACAGCACAGGCATTATACATCACTGTAAATACACATCGTGTTGAATCGAGGGAAGCAAGCTAACTGAATTTTTTTTTTTAATGCATTATTTCTGTATCGATAGATTTCGGGATTAATCCAACGGATATTTCGGTCTTCAGCACAGAATGCGATAAGAAATAAACAATATACTTACAAGTACCCATGGAAAATAGCAGAATCAAAGTCATGTGTACACATAAGCGCGCCAAATATAGCTAAATATAAATTCCGTAGCAAGCCTCAACGCACGTGTAATCGGCCAGGAACCACAACTTAGAGTGGTCATCAGACCCGAAGTTAATGGTAATAATTTACTTCTAATATAGGATAAAATTTTTCAAAAAATGTCAAGAGGCCAGCATATTAAAATACCTTTACAGGTGTGCTTCCTTCCTCTAAACATGTTGTGTATTTATAGTGATGTATATTGTATATGGTGTTTGATGATTCAACGTCTATTTATCGGCATATTGGCATAGACATTTTTCTGTCGCCCTCATTTATAATTGTTTATAATTTTCACCTTAAAAGGTATTCTTTGAAATTCTTTGAAAAAATTTATCCTGTGTATATATATATATATATATATATATATATATATATAATATATAAAATATTATTAGAGACAAAACCACTATTTTGCAAAACAAACAAGGAAAGACTTAATCAATACATAAAATTTTAATAAATAGTCAAAAAAACGCGCCACTACAATCGTTTCTTGTCTTGATCGACAATCTTCAGTGGACTTCCAATAATTCAGTGTCATAATTTGACACTGAATTATTGGAAGTCCACCTGAAGATTTCGATCAAGACAAGAAACGATTGTAGTGGCGTTTTTTTGACTATTTATTAAAATTTTATTATTGATTAAGTCTTTCCTTGTTTGTTTTGCAAAATAGTGGTTTTCTCTAATAATATTTTATAATATTTTACTATAAAATCGATTTAATCCTAAATCTGATTTTTTTCCCTGTAAATTTGGATTTATTCCCTAATATTTATTATTATATATAATATATAAATATATATATATATATATATATATATTATAATATATATATATACATACACCCACACACACATATATATAATATATATATATATATACATACATGTATGTATGTATGTATATACATATACATTCTAACACAGTTTATATCAAAATGCATTCTGGATTATTCGTTTCAATACACCCCCCCAGTTATACACATAGACAGACACACACACGTACATATATATATATATATATATTCATCAAGAGTGCGTATGTGTTTAATATGTATACATACTCACATTCATGTGTATATATATATATATATATATATATATATATGTGTGTGTGTGTGTGTGTGTGTGTGTATGTATGTATGTATGTATGTATGTATGTATGTAGATAGATAGATTTCCCTATTGCCTGCCAATGTATCTTTGTAAATACGATGGTGAAATCTGCTTTTGGATATGTGTATGTTTTTGGGTAGGATTTTTGTTTGAATTCAAACAAGATTTTCAATTTTAAAGATTATTATTATCTTCGTGTTTATCAGCATTTTGATAGGTTATTTTCATATATGGATTTGACCTTGCAGAGAAATCTTTACATAATGTATTACGTCATCTTTTGTTAAACACAATATTGCATATACAGTTGAATGGCCTTTAAGACACGGCGATGTTGAAATTTGTCGTTATTTATGAAGGAATTTTCATATGTTTGTCCTTGTCATTTATGTTCGTTCTCGAACGTTAGCACTCCTAAATCCATTAACATTGGAAAGCAATTTTATCTCTATCCACAGAATAAAATAATTGTAAAATGGCGTGTTTTCGCGTGCTTTGCGTTGGATCGCAAAGAACCATGCATGTACGGTGAATCTTTTATTTCAAAAGCAAATTTTAAAATTATTGAATGGTTAACTCTCCTGGCCTTCCAAATTAATGCTGTATGTTTTATCTGTGTTCATTTTGGCTTATATATTACTATTAGCAAGCCGTTAATGCATACTTTACCATTTTGTGAGGTATTCTATATAGAATTGTAATGCTATCATTTATTGTTTTTCTATGATTTTGATTCGTGTACTGTATTGCCATATTGCTATGCCTCGTTATTGTAAATGCGCGGGTAAATGATGATTTAATGTTGCCTTTGATTCATACAGTTTGTGACATTTGTACTCGCAATAGAATTTATACATCGCATTATTAGTTTCAGCTATAAGGCGGCGAGCTGGCAGAATCGTTAGCACGATGAACAAAATTCTTTGTGTCATTTCGTCCGTCTTTACGATCCGTGTTCAAATTCCACCGAGGTTGACTTTGCTTGTCTTCCTTTAGGTGTCGATAAATTAAGTAACAGTCAAATACTGAGGTTGATGTTATCAACTATCCCTCCCTCAAATTTCGTGATTTTAGCCTATTATAAAAACGGTTATGAGTTTCAGCTATATTTTGTGTTATATTTCACTCTTTATTGTGATAATGTGATTTTATTTTTTCCTTTCGGGTGCTTTTATCTTTTATCTTTTACTTCTTTCAGTCATTAGAGTGCGACCGTACTGGAGCACCACCTTAGATTATTTTTAGTGAAATGAATCGACCCTATTTCTTATATTTTGAAGCCTGGTACTTACACTGTCGTCCCTTTTACCGAACTACTAATTTTCGGCCACGTTAAAACAATCGCTCCAGTTGTTAAGCGGCGTTGCGATACACACACGGACACAAAAACACACACACACGCATATACACGCACGCGCGCGGACACACACACACACACACACACACACACACCACCACAAACATATGTACATACAACAGGCGTCTTTCAGTTTCTGTCTACTAAATCCACTCACAAGGTTTTGGTTGCCCTGAGGCTATAGTAGAAAACACCTGTTCAAGGTGTCATGCATTGAGACTGAACCCGGAACCATTTATTGGGAAGCAAGATTCTTACCACACAGAGACGCCCGCGACTATGTTATTGCAATATAGTCTGTGACTGTATGGTGAAGTGGGTTCTTTGGATTGCATCTATTTATTCTGTAACCAAGGTGCACGTCTTTCTCGAAAGAAACTAAATATTCGAGAATATTGCGCAAATTTAAAACGGCTTTTCTTTATTCAACACTTAACTGTTGTGATAACTATGAAGATAGAGAGGTGTTGTGTTGCACATATGCTTCCGAGTGCAGTGACAAAAGTTCGGGTTGGTGTTTTTAGAAAATAAAAAATAATTGTTACGAGAAATATACTGTGTAGCCTCTCAGGTGACGACGTTTATTTGTTGTAGATTATATGAGATTTGCCGTTTAATAGTTTACAGCTTTCTGCTTTTTCGAGCTGCATTCATCTTCTAAGTAATGAAATCTATTGTTAACATTTAACGTACATACCCACCTGGTGTTTCTCTCTTGCCTCACTAATATATAATAAAGTTGCACTATTGTGCTTTGCATAAGTAAATCTGTTGTACTTGTGCAACACCTATCTTTTGGCATGCTGCTAAATTTCAAATAAATCATGTTAAAAATATCTTAGTGTATTAAAGCGTACTTTATGACTTATTATCTCTGACATATATACATTTCTATATAAATAAGCGACTTGATTACACGTTCAAATATTACACTACTTTCATTTTCAGTAAACACTTCTATTTAAATGTAAACGTTTTTATTTATTATTTTTTTTTAGGTATACACATACTCCACGAAGAAATTTCTTTTTAAATCTTACGTCCTTCAGTCTATAGAAAACATTTCATAGCTGCTATAGACTGCATAGGAAACAAAAACTGCCAAGACTGTATCGCAAATGAGTTACGTTGAATGCGTCAAGAGACTATGATCACGTTATAATTCTTTAAGTCTCTAGCTTAAAATACACTTTAAAA
>NC_043004.1:57577176-57579676 GCF_006345805.1 Octopus sinensis | reverse complement strand
GAAGAGTGGCATCTTTTCGGTTTGAACGGCAGTTTTTTCCAGCGTTGTCATATGAAATTTTCTCCCATAATTATGACCCTAGTATCGATTTATTGCATTTCAATCTGTTTTAGGGTTAGGGTTAGTTAGGGTTAGTGTAAACGGCCGGTCAGTGGGCCACCTAGTTTCGAATCTTTGCGTCACGGCAATCAACGGAAGGTTGAAGTTTGTGATGAGTACGTAGGGTTTAAGGAACGGGTAGAGGAAGAAAGAATAAGAAATATATATCAACATATCAGGCGCAGGAGTGACTGTGTGGTTAGTAGCTTGCTAACCAACCACGGGAAGGGTATCTTTTTTCTTCAGAAATGTAAATAAACCCAATCTCTTTCTTAAACGAGGGACATATTCATACGGCACAGAATGTTTTCACCTCAAATACACCTCACTGATTGGTTGAAATTGCCAAAATTGAAGAAAATATCTTATAAATATCTTTCAAACGATAGAATTTTCTCAATAAAGCCAAGAGAAAAAGATGTTTTATAAACACATTCTACCAGAATACGAAGTTTAACATTTCTTAGTTACCTAGAAATTATGTTAAAAACTACCGTTCAAACCGAAAAGATCCGAAGAGTGTTTTCTTTGATTAGGTTTTGCCTGCAATTTCTAGCATTATAAAAAACGACATATTCACCATTACTGATCCTACTGTTAGAAGAAAGAGAAAAAAAGAGACGAGGAGGAGGAAGATGAGGGGGAGGAGGAGGAAGAAGGAGAAGAAGAAGCAGTAACCGAGATGTAAAAAAAAACTTAGAAGTGAAGAAATCTGAAATGTTGCAGCTAATAAAACAACTAACAATAATATTATTACTCCTAATATTTATACCATTTTTCGTATTTATTACTTGTTATTTCTTATTTCTTATTCCACCTTTCCCGTCTTCCAGTTCAACTCAATTTCTTTTTACATCTCTGAAATACAGTAACAAAACAAAGAGGAAGCAAAAGATTCATTGATTAAAAACTCATAATTGGAATGGTTTCCAATTATCTCTTTTGTTTTCCGCTTATTTAAACAAATTCTCTAAAACCAGAATAACCAACCGTAGCAAAGAAAACTACAACACCGAGAGTAATAATAATAATAATCTGCAGGGATGATTTCGAAATTAGGAACAACAAAAACGAAGACGATGATGATGGTGATGATGATGATAGTAATAATAATAATAATAACGAAATAACCATTATTATCAACAGCGACGTTATTATCATCAATGTTCTTCTTCTTCTTCTTCTTCTTCTTCTTATTATTATTATTATTATTATTATTATTATTATATTATTATCATCTTCATCATCATCATCATCGTCATCATCATCCTCTTCATCATTATTATTATTATTCACCTGGTGGTAAAGTGTTAACGCGTTGGAAATACCTTATTATTATTATTATTATTATTATTATTATTAATAATAATATACCACCTTGTGGTAAAGTGTTAACGCGTTTGAAATATCTGAATATTTAGTAAGAGCTTTTTAAACAATTAGTGTTCAATAAATAAATAAAAAAAAGGTATTGTTTGTAATGAATAATAGTTTCATTAAAGGAAAAAATCCAAGTTTAGCTGACAACAGCTATTTTAACGGCTTCAGCTTTTTTTCATTTCTATGAGTGTTTGAGGACGATTGTGAATTATAATTATACAGATGTATGGGAAATTCAAATATGTATAACTGTGGATAACTTGACCAATACTACATTGAAAATTAAATAAAAATCTTAGAGCTATGTGTATTTAGAATACAAATAAGGTTTACTCATTTTATCTAGCAACTGACAAAATCGATGATGTTTCTGACAGCAATAAACATGCTGAAGTGTTAATCTGAGATTAAAAACTGATAATAATAAACACCATAATGAAGTAATTGTTAGCTTAATGATAATATTGAGGTCAAGATATTTAAAGAATATAATTGATGAAGAGAAACAAATACTGAACAAAAAACGAAAAGTAAACAAGACGTTTTTATTTTTCATATCATATAAATTAGACTAAAAAATAATGAAAGATTACGTTATCAATTTTTAAAAAAATTTTTTTGCCTGATAATATTTTGTGCTGTGTTTTCTGTAATGCATTTCTTAGTAGTTGCGGTACAACCTCTGTTATTGTTTCAGATACATTGAAAAACATTTCGACGGATGTGATTTTTGTTTTTTCACTCCAAGCTCTATTAATTTTCTGTAATTTTTCTGTTGAATTCCCTCCTCTCTCACTCACATACACGCATACACACATACACACATACACACAAATGTATACGCTTTGATCTCTTGCTAATATCAGTCGTGGATACCGACATTTTTGTGTACAACATTGGGATATTTATATAATATATTTATATATATATATGTATGTATATATATATAATATATATATATATATATATACTATATATATAATATATATATATATATATATATATATGAATATGGCATTGG
>NC_043004.1:57558068-57577076 GCF_006345805.1 Octopus sinensis | reverse complement strand
CCCGCGTGTAGCCAAAACAAGATGCTGTGGTCATCTACTGAGATAAAATATGGTTATCCGTAATAATGAAGGGTGAATTAATTAATTTGGAAAATTATCAATTACACCAAGTAGTCTTCGGCATGTAAAAGCCTCATTCGAGGAAAATTTAAGTACTACTAAGCAATAAGGGTTTAGCAACGAGTTGCCTTACCACGTACCGAATTTAGAAATAGCAGTCAAAGGGTTATAGCTATTTCTTCTACTAAAAAGGGAGATCTCAGTAAAAACAGCATTTGGAAGGCAGACACACACAGGTAAGAAAGAATGAATTGACTGCAATCTATCATACCATTTTTTTAGTTATCCACGGACGTACGTTCGAAATCAAGTTTTAAGGAAAGCATAAGAATTAAATAGTAAATATTAAATAATAAATAATTCTATCTTACGAAACTCTTTTCTCTTCAGCGTAGAATACTATAATCATAAATGATTATATATTGAATTTTGAGATACCAGAAGGCACCAACTCCACTCAGTATCAGAGCGAGCTAGAATCCGCAACTGGTATCACGGAATTCAATTTGTGAATGAAACGATTGTGTCAACAGCCTCTTCCCACCCTAAAAATCCTTTTGGATTAACTGGTGCTAGAGTGAGCAATATAGTGACCACTCTCTTATATTTATTTTATATTATATTATATATATTTATATATATTATATTTATATATATATTTATATATATACATATATATATATATATATTAGATATATTTATATATATATATATTAATTATATATATATATATATATTAATATATAATTATATATATATATATTATTATATATATATAAGTCCCGGGTTAATTCGGGTTAACCACCGTAATAAGGTACCCAATACATAGCAGAGTAAATTAATTTATTATATAGAAGGAGCTTCTACAGGACTAGAACTGTCTCATTCAAGAGAAGTCTTCAACTTCTCTTGAATGAAACAGTTCTAGTCCTGTAGAAGCTCCTTCTATATAATAATTAATATTATTATATATATATATATATATATATTATATATACATATATATATATATATATATATAGAATATATATATACACACACACATATACGACAAGCTTCTTTACATTTACGTCTAAAATCCACTCTCAAAGCTTTGGTAGGCCTGGTGCCTACAGTAGGTGACATTTCCCTTAGGTGGCTTGCAGTGGGACTGTAACCGGAGCTATGTAGTTGGGCTGCAAGTTTCCTACATCACAACCACTCCTGCACCTATTAAATACATGTATGTTTACAATTATTTATATATGGAGAGAGAGAGAGAGAGATAGAGATACACGAGCAGAGACATACACACACACACATATCTATATCTATTTATCTATCTGCATGTGAGTGTGTCATTGTGTGGGGGTGTTGGTGTGTGTGGCTACTGTTAGCAAAATATTGATCACAACGAAGCTTTTCCTTAATTTGTGCTGTCAAATTTCTATACATAAATTTACAAATTTTGCAGTAGTTACTGTTGTTTTTAGGCGTACGCCATCTCCTACTGAGAAAGCTTAAAACTAAGACGAGTCACACCGTGAAAATAACGCCATTAATTAAAATAAATCTGGTGCTATTTTACGTGCAATTCGAGCGACAAAACAGATGTTTCACATTTACTCGGCATATGTAGTAGTTAAAAATATAAGCGAAAGTTCAAATAAAATTATGAATTTTTACTACCGAACATGAAAAGTGATAAAAAAACCCAACTATTTATAATCATAATTATATAGTGAATGCCATATTTGTTCGAAGAACGTGTACCAATCAACATAGCCTCGAGGACAGTTTCTGGAGAAAATCATCACTTCTATTCCTATTATCAAACTAGCAAATTAATTTTGAAGTGTGGCATGACATATTTTCCTAAAGGTGCTTAAAAGGAAAGTATGACAGCGATACTGACATTTTCAAGGTGAGCAGAATCGATTTTTATTTTGAAATAGAAATTTAATTTTACTGAAAAATAACCGAAGCAATTTTCAAATAACGATTGTGTGAAAAATACCACCACATACATTACTTTACTTGTAATATACATACATCCGTACATACATATACACACGCACGTACATATGTATGATGATATGTATGATAATTTTACTGAAAAATAACCGAAGGAATTTTCAAATAATGATTCTGTGAAAAATACCACCACATGCATAAATTTCCTTGTAATATACATACATCCGTACATACATACGTGCACATGCGCTCACGCACGCACGTACATATGTATGATATCGTGCTGTAAATATACTTATGAAAATCCATACAATAAATTTCCTTCATGGACCAAATGAATTCTAAATATAGAATAGCGTAATCATGAAAAATATAATAGTTATATATATTTTGTTTCTGCCCACAAATGGCTAAACACAGAGGGGACAGACACACGGATTGAGTCGATTATGTCGACCCCAGTGCGTAACTGGTACTTATTTAATCGACCTCGAAAGGATGAAAGGCAAAGTCGACCTCGGCAGAATTTGAACTCAGAACGTAGTGGCAGACGAAATACCGCTAAGAATTTCACCCAACGTGCTAACGTTTCAGCGAGTGAATTAAAACAATCAAAGACTCCCAAACCCCCCAAAATTAGATGAAAAAAATAGGACGAAGCCTTTCCGGAAATGTGTGCAAAGACTGAAATGAATAATGGCTAGAATGTGCTCATCTGATTTGTTGTCTGTAAGAGGTGAGGGTTGTAAAAGAGCCAAACTCTCTGGCATTAGTTTCGTTCCTATTCTCCACTATGGTTGTAGATGTTGAGTGATGGCTGAAAGAGTACGATCGCGATTACAAAACGGCAGAAATCAGTTTTCCTTTGAGGGATTTCTCAATGGTAACATTATTCAACTGGGTACATAGATCGGGGATCAATAATTTTCCCCAGGTCAAGCTTCTACTCGAGAGGTCACAACTCGGGAACTAAAAACGTGAGATTAGAATTTAGCAAGAAATAATCAGTAAGAGAGCTGAGTAGAGACTAAGAATAAGATGGTTGAATATTTTTTTTTTATTTTTGGAAGCACTCCGTCGGTTACGACGACGAGGGTTCCGGTTAATCCGATCAACGGAACAGCCTGCTCGTGAAATTAACGTGTAAGTGGCTGAGCACTCCACAGACACGTGCACACTTAACGTAGTTCTCGGGGATATTCAGCCTGACACCTTTGAAATACAGGTACAACAGAAACAGGAAGTAAGAGTGAGAGAAAGTTGTGGTGAAAGAGTACAGCAGGGATCACCACCATCCCTGCCGGAGCCTCGTGGGGCTTTTAGGTGTTTTCGCTCAATAAACACTCACAACGCCCGGTCTGGGAATCGAAACCGCGATCCTACGACCGCGAGTCCGCTGCCCTAACCACTGGGACATTGCGCCTCCACGGTTGAGTAATAACCTTAGTTTAAGTTGGTCATGCTTGGGAATTCAGAAGGAAACTGTAATGACAGTTGATTGTGATAGGACCCGACGGAGGAGTGCCTGAACATTCTAGCACACAACTCTCCTAGGAATAGTGGGCGGAGAAGATGGATGAATGAATTCCCCAAAATAAACAATAATACATTAGAGTTTTAAACTTTTTACTAATAACAAACCACAATTTTCAAAGCCCACGGAAAGTTACTCATCAAATATGATTTATACATCAAATTGTAAACATATTAAGTAGAACTTTTGCATCAGGATTAAATGTGGCTATACTGGACAACCAATCACTGAGTTATAGCATACTCCTGCAATAAGGGGCATTTGTGATGCTCCCTGCCACAGAGCGTAACTCTAGATAGTAAAATATTGGAGTGCATATGTATACTTCGTGATTGTTTGCGCATGCGTAGTGCATGTGAATATCTTTTTTCGGGGGAGGGAGAGAAAGAGAGAGAGAGAAAAGAGAGGAGGAGAGAGAGAAAAAGAGAGAGGGGGTACTTAATAGCCAGTCAACAGGTCGAAAATGGAGTTAAGCCGTTTTCTTTATTTTTGAAAGCAACTAAAGTTGAAATATTTTCTGCAATAAATACTCTTTCTTTCTTTGTGTGTGTGTGTGTGTGTGTGTGTGTGTGTGCGTCTATATGTATACAAATATTTTTAGTTTGGGTCGTATACAATACTGACAAAACCTTGCAAATAAGCTTCAGAAAATATCAATATATCAGGATTATATTAAAACACCTTTTCGTATTTAACATGCAATCTCGGTTCTAGCTTATTACAATAGTCTGCATATTCTTTTCGCGAACCAATCAGAAGATTACGAAATAGGAATAAACATTTATTCTTTTGAAACAGGTTCAAGTGTATCATTTTAAAATTGTTTACATTCTACTTTTCAGTTAAACTGATCTATACTGGTCTTTCGCTATTTATTGATTCTTATTGGAAATCAATAAATAGTTTTGATCCAATATACACCAATTATGAATCGTTTTAGCATGGTTGAATATTTAAAAAATACTCCTCGCAATTGATAACCAAACGGTTCTTATCTGGGCTCTGTTTTTTATGTCACAACCTCCATGATTATTTCAATTTTTATTTTATTATTCGTAAAGGATACACAGTTGTTTTGCTATTAAACACCACGTTCCTCTGATATTCTCATGAAAAGCCCGCTATTGAACGGTTTTTCTGTGGCAGTTATATCTATACATACATGTTATATATACGCAGAAGTTTAATTTCGCTGTGATAATGCACAATTTCATAAGTGATTAGGTCCTGTTGTGGCTATGTGGTTATACAACTACCTCTGTCCAGCCAGCCGCCATGATTCACCGCTAACTACAAATGATTCTTTATTCTCCCTCCGCAGAGCATAGGCTCGAAACATAAAAGATTTTCTCATCTTCCCGAGCATTAAACTAATATACCAGTTTGTTTTCTATACACCTGTCTTCGTCTTTTGTTTTTCTGTAAATTTAAACTATATATATATATGTGTGTATGTATGTACGTATGGATGCATCTGTGTACACACACATATTTATTTATACACACATTCATACACACATATATTTGTGTGTGTGTGTGTGTGTGTATTGCTGTCATCGTTTTATTCCCTTCATATTTTCTGTTTGTCTACGTTTGAGATACTTCTATAACATATTGTAAAAAAAAATTCGCTGCAGAATTCAGAAGGGGATTTTTCAATCAAATTATTTAAGAACTGAAACCAATAATATTATTTGCGGTACGTGCTGTACGTATGTGTACTCTTACATATTAAGATAGGAATGTGTCATATAAATGCAACTTTAATCTCGATATATACGATTACATTTTACACAAACAAGTCAGGTGTTCTTTTTATTCACGTTGCAAATACCAAGGGCCTCAATGTAATCTACAGCATTCCTTCCTTGGTAGATATTAATGATATTTATATACAACTGCAGATGCGTGGGACACACACATTTGGGGAAATCAGTGTATGCGTAAATTTATTATTCATATCCATGCAAAGAATTATACATGGTCTACTCATGCCAAGCTGACAGATTTACGCATGAACGTTATTTGAAACTGTAACAGAATTCTATCTCAGTAAATGTTAATAGAGAGCAACTTAAGAGTGCATAAAACTATGGGTTTTATGTAAGCAATGTGAAAGTATGTAAAAATTTAGTATACAAGCACTAATGAGTTTCTATAAATAGTAGGAGAGTTTGCGGAAATGAGTGCGTGAAACCAAGTAAACATATTGATGTAATTAATTTAGAAAATCAGAAGTTTGCTTGTATAAACGAAACCATATGCACACACACACACTCATACATGTGCATATTTACAAGAATGTATATATGTGTTTATATTTATATATGAGAATATAGGTATATGTAAATTTACATGCATGTATACATTCATATATGTAAAGATATATCCCATTTTCCTATGTATATAAGTATGCGTGAATGTACATGTGTATATGTGAATGTATGCGCGTGTGAATGTGAATGTGTGTGAGAGTGTGCGAGTATGTGTGTAAGAGTTTGTAGGTATATATTAGCTGTATTAATTTAACTTTCATACAAATTATGTTCGTATAGCATATGGTTTTATGGTACACGTATATATTATATATATATATTGTTTTTTCATAAACTCTCCCTATATATATATTGTTTTTTCGTAAATTCTCCCTATATATAGATATATATATATATATATAGATAGATAGATATACATATATAGATATACATATATAGATACATATAGACCCGCACACACGCACACACACGCGCGCGCGCGCAGAAACACGTATGTTGGCTAAAAAAATTATTTATCCTATTGAAATTTTATTGTTCTCTTAATGTAATTGCCTCAGCTTGCGTATACAAAAATTCAACATGTAATTTTTAAAAACATAATTATTCTTCCTATGCATATGAAAATATTCTCTCACACTCGCTGCCTCAGTCTCGCGGTCTCTTTCCTTCTCTCTCTTTCACATCATCACGCAGAGATAGTCACACACATACACTCACCACAAACACATATGTGCACACTCATACACACACATACAAATATATAGATATATAAACACAGTATATATATCTATATATATACATAATATATATATATATTGATAAAAATATTAAGACAACAAAAGAATGAAAGTGACCTCGATATTATGTAAATACAGGAATTTATAGATGTAATATGTGACAATTATTCAGTAGCCATGATAAATCTCCGAGTTTCGGATGCCGAGATGGAAATCCACGCTACCATCTCTTCAGTTATCCGGCCATCGGAAAAATGCTACGAAAATGACCGTTATACAAAGAGCTTACGTTACAAGGATGTTTGCAAAAGGGACCGATCTTACGTTACAAGGATGTTTGCAAAAGGGACATGAAGGCCTGCAACATCAATATTAGCGGTTGGGAGGCAGTTGCTGGCAACCGTGGAGAATGGCGACGTACCGTAAAAGAGGGAATACAAAGGAGTGACAGAGAGAGAGAGAGGAGAGATGGAAAGAAAAGAAGAGACGTCAACAAGAAACTATGGCATTTCAACCAGCCAGGAACAGCCTTCGCTACATTTGCAGTACCTGCCAGAGGGAGTGTTTGTCCAGGATAGGATTACACAGCCACAGCAGGAAATGTATCAGGACATTAAATATAAAAGCCGGACTAGACTACTTTATGCGCAACTCCATAGCCTCCCGAGACAAAAAGGATGCCAACAATTAGTTCATTTACGGCGAACCGCTGAACAGTGCAACCAGACATTGAACGATGACGGGAATGTCATATAAAGGACCTGTCTCTCGTCTTACTTCGCAGTGTACGAATTTCTAGTTTCTGCTGCTGAAGAGGAGGTAATCACTCCGAAATGCATGCATCCAGCTGCTGCATAAGGGGTCACTGTGAACTGACTCGATGTACTGACACCTATTTGTCTACATCGAGAAATGCTGTCTATGGCAAAATACTACATATATATATATATATATATATATATATATATATATATATATATATGTATTTATGTAGATATATATATGTATTTATGTAGATATATATATCTATGCATGCATATTTATATATATTTATACACACACACACACACATATATATATATATAGACAGATAGATTGATAGATAGATAGGTAAATTGATAGATAGACAAATAGATAGATAGATGGATAGAAAGATAGATAAATAGATGTACATGCATATATAGATGCAGATAGAGTGTTAGAGATAGATAGATAGATAGATATCCGAATATATGGACATACCCATACGTATGTATATATAATTCAATTCACATTATATATATCTACATCCACACATACATCCATACACATATATGCGAGAGAGAGAGAGAGAGAGAGAGAGGGGTGATAGTGTGACAGAAAGAGAGAGAATGAGTTAGAGTATGAGAGAGAAAGTCAGACACACAGACAGACAGAAAGAGACGCATATAGAGAATGAGAAGGAGATATCGAATACGGTCGTATTCCTATTTCGACAAAAAAGAAGATAGCATTAACTGTCAGACGGATGAAATATAAGCTGCGTCAAAAGAAAAGTATTCCCCGCTTTGTATTTTGTTATTATCTTTTTTTATTATTATTATTATTATTATTATTATTATTATTATTATGTTAGTTTTCAACTTTGGTTTACATTTTTTCTTTCCTTGTTAGGACACGTTATTTTGATAGTGATAATTACAATAGCATCTTTTGATCAATAACATCAAAGTAAAATGAGCAGCAACCAACTGTGTTTAGCTCAACTACGTATGGTAGGTGTGTAATTCTGCTATCATCAGTGCTTAAGAGTTACTAAAGTGAATACTGACTCTCCTATTCAATTAACGCACACGTATGTATATACGTGTGTGTGTGTATGTGTGTGTTTGTGTGTATACAATGCAAGTGCCTATTTGAACACATATAGACATTCATGGCATCATCTGTTACCTCGGTTCATTAGCTTCCTTACTTTATTGGTTATCTGTTCTATTAAAAGCTTAAATATACACGTTTCCTAACAAATTGTCAGTCTTTGAATTACGATGTACTCTTCTCTATGAAGATTTTTCTATCAGAAAATAGAAGATATTAAGGAAGAAAAGTATCTTCCTCAAGGCAAAATACTGAAACCCAAATGCATACAGTTTTTACTAGTTCGTATTTACCAGTGCTTATACTAAAAATAGCCTGAGAAAAATAAAAGTATAAAGACAAGAATTCTTACAATTGTTGTTTAGTACCTCAGATGCTTGGAATTTCCAATTTATGATGAAAATATTGTCATTAATAGTCGATGTACTTTTCTGTAATTATTAAATCGTTTGAATAGCATCCCATAGCGTTGTTATTTAGTAAAATATATTATACACCATCCACTTCGTCAACTCAAATTTGACGTGTGACAACTTATTTCCTATACATTTATTATTCCTCAGTGGTTACAGGGCTTTATAAGAATTCTGTCTGTCTTATAAAAAAAAACCCGTGTGTATAGCAAACACGATTTTAGAAATGTTGTTTTGTTTCATTTGGCTATGTAAGTAAGCTGTCTTTCTTCAAATAAAGATAAAATATCGGATTTATATATAATATAGCTGCCATTCAATATTTGAATACGAAATTCCTTATTACGCCTTTGACCTATTTATATATTCAGTTTTAGCGTAAAACAATATTCATACGAATGTTATTCTTTCCTACTCTTAACACAAGGTCCGAAATTTTGGGGGAATTAGTACTTAATTTATCGACCCCGAAAGGATGTAAGGTAAAGTCGACTTCGGCGGAATTTGAACTCAGTGCATAAAGACAGACGAAATAGCAATTTCTTTACTGCCCACAAGGAGCTAAACATAGAGGGGACAAACAAGGAGAGACAAACGGATTAAGTCGAATGTATCGAACCCAGTGCGTAACTGGTACTTATTTAATCGACCCCGAAAGGATGAATGGCAAAGTCTACCTCTGCAGAATTTGAACACAGAACGTAGCGGCAGACGAAATACCTATTTCCTATCCTGCTATACAGGATACACACGCGGTCACATATTGAATATATATATATGTATATATATATATATATATATATATATATATATATATATATATATATATATATATATATACGCACACATACACTCTCAATATATATATGTATATACATATATAAAAACATTATTGGTGAATTGAAGAAATGGAGCTGAACGCAGATTGAACAGAAATCGTTTTATTTCATTCTACACGTGTTTCGAAAGGCACAAATTACCAAATCCGATTGAATAATGGGACCATATTGTGTCTTTCTCTTCAGGAAGAAAAAAGGAAATCCGTTAGAGAAACAAAAACAGAACAAAAACAGAACAGTTTCGCCATGGGCTCTTAGGAGCATAGTTCGATTTGGTTTTTGCTCCGCCTCTTGTTTTTGTTTCTCTAACGGATTTCCTTTTTTCTTCCTGAAGAGAAAGACACAATATGGTCCCATTATTCAATCGGATTTTGGTAATTTGTGCCTTTCGAAACAGTGTAGAATGAAATAAAACGATTTCTGTTCAATCTGCGTTCAGCTCCATTTCTTCAATTCACCAATAATGTTTTAATTTCAATTATCCGCACCAACGCACGGTTGCAACGCCAGATGGTTGTACCTCCAACCGTGCTGTTTACTGCTGTGATTTTTGCTACTAAGGTATCGGTTAACTTTTGATTAATCTACAACAAGATTATTCATCTTTCTATTTCACATAATATATACATATATATATATGTATATATACGTGTGCGTGTGTGTATTGTGTGTGTGTATGTATGAATGTATTTTGGAAGATTCTTTTGTTGAACACAAGTCAGCTATTCGAGGTTGTAGATATTTGAACTGTTTGGTGTGAAAGTATATGTACGTGTGTGGATAAAGTTGTACTCTTGCCTTAATTGCGCATGTCGCTCAGGTACACAAGCAAGTGTGCTTTATTAACCTATTAGACTTATATGCGAGTGTGTGTATATAATCATGTGTCGCAAATAGATTGAAGTATGCGCATATTTTTATGTTTTCATTATTTTTACTGAATTGTATTTATCGTTAAATATACTTTAAATATAAACAATAATTCTATAAGTCTATGCCTAATCATATTTTATAGTAATTTCATAGAAATAGCAAATTTTATAAAAATTGAAGTCAGTTTGTAATATTCGACAAATGAATAGTGCTATTCTTTGAAATCCTGGTAGCTGTAATCTCGTTCGTCAATGTTCTGGGTAACACAGTAGGCCAGAATGTGGATCATATTTCGTTTCGCGCCGACGAACAGTCGAAGATTCTCTTTGCACGGTAAAAATGCACCCCAATGACTATACACAAATTCAACAGCCCAGATTTGCACTGATTATCCCTTGTGTTCACTTGCACAAGCTGCGAGGGTGTGTAATTTTCATACGAATTTAACAACTCGTACCCACTAATATGGAACCGGTGAAGGGAAAAGAATAGGATGGCGCATGCTCCTAACAATACCGCAGACGAGTATGTTCTCTTAGAAGCTGCTTTATTGTCGGCCTTAACTTTGGAATAAATCAATCACGCATTCGTTTCATTAACGAAATGTGTGTATGATTCATTTATTAATGATTTGCTTGTCACATTTTAATACCAAACCACCGTGATAATCGGGGATAGAAGTATTGAATTATGATACGCCATCACTTTGCTTAACACTGCTCATAACCCATATATGATAGAGAAAATATATTTCTTTATATTTTGTACAGACTTGTATTTCAAAATAAATAACAAATGCAATATTTTTTTTAATTACATTAAATCTTTTTTCTTAATGTTTCTACAACTAAAATATTTCTAGAATGCTTCAACTAGTATGAGCTGAATTTTGTTATGGAATCTTTTGTTGATGTTTTACAAATGGGGTGAGGTGTGGGTTATTTTAAGGAGGTCATACAACAGACGTTTTTTTGCAGCATGTCTGCTGATTCAATAGGGTTTAAATTTATATTTTGCAAGCGATATCATCATTAATTCACTTTTATGTCAGAATTTATGAGTGTAATAAAATTTTGAACGAAACTTATCAAAAGACTTCGTCTTTTGGCACAAAGTAGTTTAAAAGTTAATAGCATTAGAAACTCGTTAAATATATAGAAATTTTTAATGTTTTATTTTTCAAATGATTTTAACGTATCTTTGAAAATTCAACACTATATAAGCTTTCAGTTCCTCTGTTAAAGCAATTCTAATTCAATATATATTCATCGAATGAACTACTCACAGTAATGATAGAATGGCAGAGGCTTTACACTTGCAGAGTCTATAGCAACCTTCTTCTAGCTAGGATTTTAATTCCATCATTCGTTCAACTCTTATTTGACTTTCAGTCCTTAAGTCAAGTACTGAAATCAATTAAATGACAAAGGCGTATCACAGCAACTTCTCAGTATTGTGCCAATATAACGAAAGAGTTACTATATTTGATATATATTATAAATGTACCAGTCAGCAATTAATGATTGCAATAGATTAGTTTCTGTATTTATGCTTATATATTCATACTTGCTCAGTGTACGCAAATATATGTGAGGGAGTTTAAATTTGTATGTGTGTGTGCATATTTGTGTATGATTATGTGAGCGTGTATATGCACATAGTTAGATTGTATTGTACAATCTAAGAAAGCCGCTCGCCCACATAGGATAAAGGCTCCTTCGTTGGAATTTAAACAGATTCAGCTTCTAATGTATGCGTATATGTAAGTATGTATGTTGAATGCCTATATGCATACATACTGTATGTATGTATTTTTGGTGTTATATTTTGAACTGCCCATCAACGAAGAAGAAGTCGATTCCTGGCCTAGAAGTATGGTTCTTTCATTTTAATTTAGGCAATATCAGGACAATGGCTTCTATGTACGAACATCTGTATCTACATGTGCATCTACGTGTGGATATAACCATCTGCATCTACGTGTGCATATACGTATCTGTATACATTCACACATATATGTATATATGTATAAATGTACACATACGCATGGGCGCATGTTCGCATGTACACATCTATGTATGCACCCGCACATGCGGTTGCAGGCATCGATGTTGTTATATGCATGGATCTTATTACATGCGAATCTTCCTGAATGATTTACATATTTTGAGAGTACGTTTGATAGTCTGCAGCTGTAATCATTGATTTGGCGTGTTCTTTGCGGTTTTATGCAAAGCAGCGTCTGAGCATTTGTGCTGATGCTATTAGTCACTAAACCAACTGGTAGAAATTGTAAACTAAAGCCCAGATGAAGTTAGTGCAGATTTATTTTTCAGTCGTCAGTGCTTTCTTTCCTACTAGATTTTAACATGTTCACATCTGCCTGGGCAAGTGAGTTCAACTACTATACGTAATTTATGTATGTATGTATGTATGTATGTATGTATGTATGTATGTATGTATGTATGTATGTATGTGTGTATGTATGTATGTATGTATGTATGTGTGTATGTACATGTGTGTATGTATGTGTTTATGTATGTATGTATGCACATAAGCATCTTAGTATGTACGTTACTACTTATGTATATATGTAAATACGCATGTATGCTTTTTCTTTCAAATAATTCTATACGAAGTAGGCATTACATGTTTAACACAATAGGGTGGCACCATTTCACTAAATTTAAATTTAAATTTCAATAATACATGGTCCTTCCTTACCAGGAAATACATTCGGTGAACATTTATCAGTTGCTACAGAAAGTGTAATTCATGTATAGAGAAAGTATCCGCACCATCATCTTAGTTAAAAGTTCTTATAATCTACCTGGCTCGTTGCTGATTCTTAATCTCCTCTCAGCCGATTTATATGGCACAAGACCACATATCATTAGAATAAATCGAGCAACTTATCTTCTTAGTTTATACTTTTCTAATTTCGTTTATATATATAAACTAGCAGTATCGCCCGGCGTTGCTCGGGTTTGTAAGGGAAATAACTATATAAGCATTTTTAGAGAGTTATAGCCCAAAAATAGCAAAAAAATGCATTAAAAATGAAAAAAAAATTATGGTAATTTTTTTTTTAATCGTTGACTCATCGTAGACATTTTTAGAGAGTTACTTCCCTTATATAATAGCGAAAAAATGCATTAGAATGGAAAAAAATGATGGTAAATTATTTTTTAAATCGTAGACTCATCGTAGACGCGCGCTAATACCCAGAAGGGCTCGATATGAATCACGACTATAAGATACCCGCTTTTGGTTACACTGCACCGCAAAATGTGGGAGTAGTTAGGAATCTAAATCGTAGGAGACAGACACACACTTCTCTTTTATATATAAAGATATACAGAGAGAGAAAAATGAGAGAGAGAGAGTCTAAGAGAGTGAATTCTTTTAACATGCAACAAATAGCTTACTTAACTTCAAATTTTAATGTACTGTAGTATATTTTGCCATGTTTTAAGTTTCTTGCACATTAGCATAATTCTCTCTCTTCAATCGCGTCAAGTGTCCGAACATTGTCTTTTGTTTCATTTAATTGTACAAATTTTACTCGTATTTCATTGGGGGAATAGAAAATTTCATTTACGGGCATAAGTTGCTAATAACAACAGCCAAATCTGTCTCAGATTGTTTTACCTTCAAATAATTGTTCTACTCTAAGCACAGGGCCCGAAATTTGGAGGGAGCTGGCCAATCGATTAGATCGACTCCATTACGCAACTGGTACTTAATTTATCGGCCCCGAAAGGATGAAAAACAAAGTCGACCTCGGCGGAATTTGAACTCAGAACGTAAAGACAAACGAAATACCAATTAGCGTTTCGCCCGGCGTGCTAATGGTCCTGCCAGCTCGCCGCCTTGTTTTACCTTCAAATGATGAAAATACATATTACTTATTCTCTGGCAAAACTAAATGATCTGTACGAAAGGAATACTTTTGAATAAATGTCTATTCAATCATGGTTAATATCGTTGATCTGCGGCTGTTTGAAAAACACTCACCTAGTCATGTGACAGTCGCATCCACCCACACCATGTTCTTATCTTCATGATTTGCTACTGTTACACTCCTTACAAACATCATGGTGTATAATTGTTTTCTGTCATTGGATAAAAAATATTACTTCGTAAACTAGATGTATTATTTGACCACTGGAAAACATCACCTTATATAATATAAATCTTCAATATGTAAAATAGAGTATGTATATATATATATATATATATAGATATATATATATATTGCACTTCGCTACGAGTTTGAATTTATTCTTTTAAACTTTTATTAACGAAAACAAAATTCTAATTAAAACTTACTAACAAAGAATATATTTTTGTATTGCCCTAAAATGAAAACCTCTGGGATAATATCTTTGAAATACTTGAGGCGCTACAATTACCGATAATTAGTATAGTTGCATGTAGCATGAGTGCTGTTGATTAAACATTGTTAATTTGAATTTTATTACACTTCCTATGAAATACCCCCAGGAAATTAAAATAAGAACAATTTCCACAATATTGAAAAAACTTTAACGTGCCAAGAAATTATTCACCTACTGCAATTATTATTTTTTCTTTTGTTTGTTTGTTTTTTCATTAATATTATTGATATTGCTTCTCTTGATATCAGAATATTAAAAATCACGATAATTTGAATTTCATTGAAAACATCTTACGATATGCAGTTTAAAATACTAATTGGAAAAGTAGCACAAGCGGAACCGGAAGTTTAAACATCATTGATCAATACGTAACTTTAAAATTACATTCCAGGTAACACAATAGCAGGTATTCACCTATTTCTTAAGAACAAATTATTCAAAAATTAATACGAGTAATGTCCTACTATATTTTTGTGTGCGTGAGTTTTTCTGTGTGTGTGTGTGTGTGTGTGTGTATGAGAATGTACGCGTGTGTGCATGCGTGCGTGTCTGTATGCGTGTATGTCTACGTGTATGAGTATCTGTATGCATGTAAGTATACACGTCTTGGTATGTACGTATGTATGTATGGCATCATTCATGTCAGATACAATAGTTCAATTAGAGTTGATTTATATCATGCAGTGACTGAGAAAAATCTGTTTGATAAATAACCACTGTTATTTTATACTTTTACTTTATACAGTAAACAACTGCTAACACGTTTCTATTGTATTAGATCTCGTCTGTGATGAGTTTATGTCAGAATATTTTCCGAGATACTGATGAAAAATACAGCACAAGATTAGAATATTGTATTATAAAATCACTGTAATTAAAATATTATAACACTGAAATTACTTATACTATTCTACATATGTTGACTATATATTCCTCACATAGAAACTCCAAGAAAATATTCCAACGTCATGAATTTAGATTAGCCAAAATCCCTTTAATTCCTCCGATTCAAGTTGAACATTGAATGTAAAGAGTAAAGCATTTTTCTACACACTAAAAATTCCTCCGTTTCTAGAATAATAATTAATATTAATTTTATTAATGAATTTTTTCCACTACAGGTCAGAAATTTGATAAAAGTGGTTAATCGATTAAATCGACCTGGTGCTTTGTTTAATTGACTCTAGAAGGATTAAAGTAAAATTTAACCTCCGCGGTATTTGAACTCAAGAACATACAACTGAAATAATTACAAGAATGCATTTTGTTCGATGCTAACAAATTTCTACCAGTCAACCGCACACAAAAGAAATTATTTTGTTACTAAATTTAAGTTTTAATTTATGAATTTCCACGTAGTAAAGTAAAACCTTCGTAAGTTACATACTGACTTCAAATTTTTGCACAAGGCCACCAGTTTTGAGGAGGGGCTAACTGATTACATTCACCCCAGTACTCAACTGGTAATTATTTTCTCGACACTGAAGGAGTGAAAGGCAAAGTGGAGCTTGGTAAAATTTAAACTCAGAATGTAAAGACGGGCGAAATGTCGCTAAGCGTTTTGCCTGGAGTACTAAAATTCTGCCAGCTCCCTATCCTAAAAGGGAAAGGCGAACATTACCTCAACAGGAATTGTACGCGAACGTAAGGAGGTAGAACAAATAGTGAAAAATTATCACGTCCATTGTACTAAGTCTACCAGATTATCCATTTTTTCATAAGTAATGTATTTATCAGAATTTAATTAATGAAATCAAAATTACTTTGCTATATACCGTAAATTCTTCCTTCATATAAGTACAATTAGTCACTTGATATATGTTATCCTTTATTGTTAACCACAATCATTAACATCCCGTCTTGTAAATCTACATTATCCAATGTGATTCTCCATTCTAACACTATAGATGTGATATTAGGGTTATTCGGCTGCTATTTCTAACAGGTAGAATGACAGAGTACCCGCTCCCTCTTTGGCCTCGACCAAATACAAAACTATTGAATCTCGACCATCAAATCTTTTATTTCTTACTGACTTTAAAACTATATTCTCCAATGAGAAATGTGTGGTGGATGTTTTTTTTTTTTGTTGCTGTTCCGAGTATGAAGAGGGAACTTCGTCAATAATTCAAGAAAAGATAATGAGAGATAAAAGAAGCGAAATGAACTGCTGTGAAGACGTTCCCTGGGGAAGACTGTGGATCTGACCATGAAGTTCTGGTTGCCAAAATCAAGATGCGACTCTGCAGCGTCAAGCGACCACCCGCTTACCAGAAATTTGATACCAGCAAGATCGGTCCATCATATGCTGCTGAGATCAGAAACCGCTTCGAACTGCTCACCATCGAAGAGAATCAAGAAGCAGAAGAAATATGGGAGCAGGTGAAGGAAATTGTCGTTGAAACAGCAGAGAAACATGTACTGTACAAGAAACCCATACGATCAGCAAAGTGTATTTCGGAGGAGACTATTGCAATAGCAGAAGAGAGAAGGAGAGCAAAGATGGCCAGAAGCAGGGATGAAGTGCGGCGCCTGAATGCAATGTTCCAACAATACTGGAATGAGGAATGTGCAAGGGCAGAGGAGGCATACAGGAAAGAGAGCATTAGAGAACTTTACCAACATGTAAAGAAGACCCGTACAGCATTCATGGCCAGACAAGCAACCATCCGAGGAAGAAATGATGAAGATCCGAGGGAGAAATGACCAAGAAGGGATCAGGAAAAGATGGAAAGAGTACACTGAACAGTTGTATGCAGGGAACAACCTCGTTGAACAGGCAGAAGAGAATCCACTGGAATTAGAACTGGAGCCAGACATCCCGGAGGATGAGGTGGTATGGGCAATAAAACAGCTGGCCAACCGAAAAGCCCCAGGTACTGATGGTATTCCACTAGAATTACTCAAGCCAATACCAATAAAAACACTAACATCGCTTTGCCAACGAATATGGAGAACCTGTAAGTGGCCAAGGGAATGGAAGAGGTCAGTTTTCATCCCAATACCAAAGAAATGAGATACCAAGGACTGCGCAAACTACCGTACCATCACCCTGATCCCCCATGTAAGCAAAATTCTCCTTAAAATCATCCAGAAGCGCCTGAACACAACTATTGAGAGAGAATTGCCAGAGGTGCAAGCTAGTTTCAGAAAGGGAAGAGGCACCCACGGTCACATCGCCAACCTACGGTGGATTATGGAAAAGGCAAGAGAATACCAAAAGAAGCTGTACATGTGTTTCATCGATTACTCCAAAAGCCTTTGACAGCATTGATCATGACAAGTTATGGAAATGTCTGGAGGAAATGGGAACACCTTTACACCTTGTCCAGCTTATTAGATCACTCTATCAAAACCAAGAGGCCACAGTACGGACATCATATGGCGACACTGGTTGGTTTGAGATTGGAAAAGGCACTCGGCAAGGTTGCATCCTGTCACCAGCAGCCTTCAACATGTACACTGAAAAGGTCATGAGGAATGCCGGCCTGGAGGATAGCAGCATTTGAGTGAGGATTAGAGGAAGAAATATTAATAACCGTCGCTATGCAGATGATACAACCCTGCTGGCGGAGAGTGGTAAGGATCTGGAGGATCTTGTCCTGCTGATCAAGAAAAGAGTGAGAAATTTGGGCTGTACCTCAATGTTAAGAAAACGAAGATCATGTCAACAGCAGCCACAACAAACATCAGCATCAAGATCGATAATGAAGAGATTGAAGTGGTTGATGATTTCATCTTCCTTGGCTCAAAAATAAATCGAGATGGTGACTGCACTCCAGAAATAAGACGGTGGATAATTCTAGGCAGAGAGGTAATGGTCAGCATGAGCAGGGTCTGGAAGAGTAGAGACATCAGACTCGCTACCAAATGCAGATTGGTGAATGCAATTGTCTTCCCAACAGCAACATATGGATGCGAGACCTGGACACTAAAGAAAGCTGACCAGAAGAGAATTAATGCATTCGAGCTTTGGTGTTAGAGAAGACTTTTGCGGATTCTATGGACAGCGAGGCTCACCAATGGAGAAGTTCCTAAGCAGATAAGGCCGAAAATGTCGCTAGAA
>NC_043004.1:57523068-57550568 GCF_006345805.1 Octopus sinensis | reverse complement strand
TGCACAAATATAGCTGCATGCGCAATACTAATTGCAAAGCGTCAACAGGGAACACTGAAGCAATTACAGCATAATAAAAGCATCTTCATCGAAGGGGAAATAAAAAATAACAATACACATATTTATGATATTTACAACATCCGAAGCAGCTGTAGTAGCAAAAGTGCGGCCACCACTAACTATATGTACAAACAACGGTAAATAACAATTACAACCACTGCACATGCTGCTGTTCGTTTATTTTACTAAGTCGGTTGACTTCATGATAGTTGAATCTCCTTCAGATAAGATCAGAGCCTATCGTTTTATGTGAAGGATACATTGAGTATATGGGTGAGAAAGGGTATCAGAAGGAACAATATATTACCTTGAAGACGGACACTAATAATGATTAGTAACTTTAGGATAGTTATAAATAAACGGGTTCAGTAGTAAGGTAAGTTAAAGAAAGAAACGAAATGTAGTTGAGGTGAAATGATTCAGATAAGGATAAAAAAATTGGGACAACGGTCAAAGAACTGGTACAGAGAGTAAGGTCAAAAGCTGCCATATACAGAAAACACAATGAAAGAAACAACCAATTTAAAGAATTATCTCTTTTAATCAAATAGAAAATTGTTTCTGGGAGAAAATTGAGAAATATCCTATAAAAACAATAAAGTACGGTGGATAAAACATATGACAGAGTAGCTTGAAAATGGTGAAGAGCAAATTGTGAAATGTCGTTGTAGGAATAATTGCGGTAGAAGTATATGAACACATATATGAGAAACGTTCTCTTATGTGATGAGCAGAAAACTCTTCCAGAGGGACGAAAGACCAATTAATAATCAATAAGAGTGAGAACACACTGGGTGCCATCATAGGCATTTAAATTTATGATAAATGTTGTTCAAGTGAGTGCAAATGAGTGTATGGCAATTTGCTGAAGCCCATCAGATGAGTTTTAACTGGAATTCAAACGTAAAGCCTTGTCCCGCATCGTGGGGAATTTCATTTTGAACGAAATGAAAGAATCACTGATATCCTAGATGATTGATATTTATCGGTAGGACAACCTGTAAATATGTGTTTGTGTGTCTGTTCGTGTGCATGTATATATGATACATGCATATACAATATATATATATATATATATATATATATATATACATATATATATAATTAATTTATGAGTGCGCGCGCGCATGCGTAATATATGTTTTGGGCCAATAGAAAACTTTAATTGGTTAAAAGTACAAAAGAGTCTTTTGTATTACGATCATTTTGTGTGAAATCAAGCGATTGAAACGTGGAACTAATTTTCTATTTCATTAATTAGCAGTTCTGCAAACTAATATATGACATAATTCAGAGTAGATTAAGTAAGTTCATTTTCATAATTTCAAAATGAATATTGAAACTGATTTTGTATCGTATTAAACAGAAAATAACCATAACGATCTAGATCTGGAATTTGCCAATTTTTTAAATATTTTCTTAGATTGACAAATGTTTGTGTTCCTTGTGATGTGAATGGACGGTCATTAGTCAGGTTTCATCACCGTTTGGCTGTATTTGATCGAAGAATCTTCCATGATTCTCCATAAAGAAGAAATTGTTTTTCGCCAGTAAATTGCTTCTTTCAACTAAATGCAAACGACCGTTCCTATTTGGAATGTTTAGTCTAATTACTCTGAATTTTTATAATTGTTTTTTTTTCTGATACTTATTTCTTTCTAAATGCATGTCATATTTTATAATGTTTCTGATTAGTCAGTCTATAATTAGTTACTGTATTTTTTTTTCTTTACTACACAAGTTAATAATTTGATTTTTAAGAGAACCAATAGGTCACGTACACATTTTGCCCATTGATTTCGTTATGTCAGTGTATGCGTGTGCATATGTGTGTATAAGTGTGTCTGTGTGTCAGTGTGTATGTGGTGGGTGCTATGTGTGTGTGTGTGTGTGTGCGTGTGCTGATATATGTGGTTAAGCACGTCTTCTCTGTAATTCGTTTCTCAAACTATGAAATCGGTCTTCAGTCCGCAATAAGCTTGCAATTTCACGAGTGGTCAAGCAACAATTAATTTCGATATTAGCACGAGCATTATTTGACGTTGGTTCTTCTGACTTTTTTGACGTCATTTAAAGACGCATTACTTTTTTGTAAAACATTTTCTACTTAGTGAATATGAATGAGTAGTATTGCCTGTATATTTTAGGTTAATTATACAGTTGCGTACAAGTACCACCGATGTTTCAGCGTTTTTGGTATCAACTACCTTGTATCATATTAATACCATTTCTGGGTGTATACCCGAAATTATAAACCTTCGTTAGGCAATGTATTCTACTTATGAAACAAATAAGAGATTATGGGAAAGCATGAATGTTATTGCTTTTAATTAAAAGGATAAAATTCTTCTAGATATAAAGTTAGAATTATTATTTACCTTTAATATATAATGTTTAATTTTATGAATTTTCCCTGCTAAAATAATAATAATAATCCACAGACATTTTAAGGAAGTTGAGATCATCTGATTTATGTACATATTTTAATAAACATGCCGTTAATTGCATACCATGCTTTAACGCTGTCCTACCGATAAATATAAATCATCAAGAATATCAGTGATTCTTTCATTTCGTTCATAATGAAATTCCCCACCTGCATTACACACACACACACATACACACTCAAGCGTTAATAATCTTCTGTGTAAAACTAGACCACAGAGGATTTATACTTTCTGTACGTGGGTGTGTAACGTCTGCGTATAGTCATAGCCACAAATATAGCTAATCATGGAGTTACATTCCTTCATGTAAAAGAGATAAGAAAACTATAGACAAGGGAATATTGTGAACGTAATTTCCTTGACTATAAGTTTCAAAGACATTAGATTTCATCTCAATTACCTCTATGATAATTGGAATGAAAGACACAATATTCTATCTAAATATAAATTTGGCCTCCCAAATGCTGTTCATATTGTTATATTGGACCTCAATAATGAGATTAAACTACTCTACTAGTCAGAAGTTATGCTTCTTTTTTTCTCTCTTTTTTCAATTTAAAATCTATTCTTTCAAGAAATCATCTTATCCGCTTTGTGCACTCAATTATCGAAGAATTTACTGCATGCATATTTTCACTATTTGAAACTTTATAATTAAAATACTATTAAAGTAGCTCTCGTTTTGATTGTGGCTAATATTTACTCTTTACTTGGAAGCCTTCCATTTAATTTTCTCATCGTTTCTCTTTATCTATCTATCTCCGGCTAAATATAGGATTCATTTTAAATATATTTATGCATCATAGATACAAACATACATATTTCATGACAATCGTAATACACATTATATATACACAAACCTTTTATATACACTCCTATACACACATATATATCCATATTTAATTATGCCCTCTCTAATTTCTCTCTCATCATTCTGTCTCTCCGTATGGGTGTGAGTGTATATGTGTGCGTGAGAGAGAGAGTGCACGTTCCTTTGCATGTAATGGTTACGGTTGTCATGAAGTCAATGTTTACAAATAGGCATATCCATTAAATTATATAATGAAAAAATCCATAATTTATTTTAAAAAACCTTAGTTATTTTTTCAATAAGTTGTTAAACTTTGATTTCTATTTCCACCTACACACACATTATATATAATAATAGTGTGGAAAGATGAAGAGATGTATAGCTCAATATATACCTTAATATAACCGTGCAGCTATATTCAGACACTTATACTTTGTAACAAAGAAGAGATTTATATGAGAATATACAAACCGTTGTTGAATATCATTCTAGCGAGAATAGTTTAAATAAGTCCACTTATTCAAATTCATGTCACCTGCAATTGCGTCTGTGGTATAAACTGTAAAATTTATATTCCTATTACTATTTTTTCTACGTGCCTATGTATGCACACATGCATATATGCATACGTATATGTACATACTTCCATATATATATATGCATATATGGGTACAGGATGTCACAAGACGTAGGCAACATGAAATACGAAGACAAACTTGTTTTGCGAACAACGAGATAAACAAATGGAAAACAAGATAATTAACAAAAACGACCCTTCATCAGTTATCGGCCGTTTATCTACTCCACATTTCCGACAATTCATGACAATATGTGCCTTCGACAAAGCAGTTGCTCCCGCGAACCAAAATAAAATTTGCGATATATATATATGTATATATGTATATATATATATATATATATATATATATATATATATATATATATATATATATAGATAGATAGATAGATATAGATAGATAGATAGATAGATAGATAGATAGATAGATAGATAGATAGATGATAGATAGATAGATAGATAGATAGATAGATAGATTGATTGATTGATATGCATGGATATATATATGTATGTAAGTATGTATATATATATATATGTATATATGTATATATATATGTATATATGTATATTTGCATTTATATGCATATATATATTTATTAATATATGTATTGTTATATATATATATATATATATAATATATATATATATATATATATGCATACATATAGTTTTTTTCATTCTGTCTCTGACTTCACTTATTCCTTTCTGTTGAAGAGCGTACGGTCGAAACGTAAGAAACTTTTTCATTTTTTTCCGAGCTTCAAATACACTTGCTTGTTCATACACTTGTCTTCGTCTTTCGTTTTTCTATGAATTACAACTCTCTCTCTCTCTCTCTCTCTCTCTCTCTTCTCTCTCTCTCTCTATATATATATATATATATATATATATATATATATATATATATATGTATATATTATATATATATATATACGTGTGTGTGTGTGTATATATATACGTGTGTGTGTGTATATATATATGTAGTCATTTCAATATATTTGAATACACCGTATGGCTTACCTTGAACTATAAGGACATGAATTCTTGTCTTTCTAAATTCTATGGTGTATTATCATATGTCTTCACGCACTTGTATCTGCTTTATTACAAACTACTTCACTGAATAAGTAATTTGTAATAGTTTTATCTTAAACAATTCTATATTCTGTCTATCATTCGATGTGGTTAGCCATAAATTATGTAACCTAAATTATACAAGATTATAAGATAACTGACCGAATTCTAAATCTCTATTCCTATACATATATGTATGTATATATATATATTATATATATATATATATATATATATATATATATATATATATTGATTAAGATAGACAGATTGATAGATTGAAAGATAAATAAAATTGTATCTGTGCGTTTTTGGGAAAGACCCATTGCACAATATTGATTTAGATACTCTTTACCTATGAAACATAATGGTATCGCCATGACTCACAATAGTTCTGACCGATGTGTTCTGACTAGGTCTAACACCACTTCCCATTTCTCAATATATTTTTATTTCAAGACTCCAAATTAAAAAATATATACTGACGAGCAAAACGCCCCCCGTCTAATGGACGGTGCTGAGTTGTCAAACATTTAAACCAAATTTTCTCAAAACGACTTGTGAGACTATCCCATAGGCCTCCCATTTGAGAAACACTGATTTAACCTAAATTTGAGACACCAGCAAAAGAAGAAATAAAGATAGACTATTTTCTATTTCATAGAAAAACGATTTTATTTACACAAATATGCAACGGAAGAGTTTAATGTAGCAGTAAATATAAGGCTGCTGACTAGGGGAACAAAAAAATGTTTTAAATAGTAAGCTTGGCAGGAAAGAAACGTGCCTTTAAGCAGTACAAAAGCAACAAAAAATGGAAGGTGCAGTTATGTACAGGTTGACGGAAGAAAAACAGGACAAAAACGGCTTTATCGATCGCATTCTCACCTGGAATCGATTTTCGTAATTTGTTCAAAACTTATACACGCCCTGATACCGTCTGTATCTACATATCAAATTTGAGCGCAATTGGATGGAGGATGCCCGAGATCCTAGAAGACACACACAGACGCAGACAGAACAGACTTTATATAATACATTTTGCATTCTTGATATTCTTGTGTGTGTGAATATTATTAATAAGAAGGAACTAATGGATGTTTTATCGGAAATTCTAGCAAATATTTTATTTTAAGGAAGTGAAGTTCCACATTTTATTATACTTCTAATGTTAAATGTGAGTTAAAATATGAAGATTTTATATATTTTTACTATAAACGAATTCCAAGACTATTCTCAGCTACAGTATTAAACGTTTCTCTTTATTCAATTGCGTGGAAATAATGCACATAGGCGACGACAGAATTTCAAATTACAATCATAATGAACAAGAATAGATTCGTTTAAATATATATCTTCACTATATGCAACATTCACTAACGCCTATCATAATACTAAAATTATAGCTGCCGAACCATGCGTACAATATAGTGAATATAATTTATGTAAAACACAAATGGGGCAACTACTTATGAGATCTTCTTATAAAATGTTGATATAACTAAGCTTATTTCTGTTTCAATGGAAGCCATTTTGTTCAATATTTGTATATAATCACTCACTGATACCTAGTATGGCTTGGCTTTATTATTACCTAAATTAAATGCAACCGCATAACTTCACCATATTTTGGATAAAACTCTTTAGGAAAATATTGGCAATTTTCAGTTACTCTAAGAATACATGATTCAAAGTGAGCTAAATTAGAATACACAGTGATATGGACGAAGATATGCCCGGAAGCAACTACATAAATATCAGAACTAAATCTAGGAGATAGACAAATCTGAAGCTGGCCTAGAGTAGACAGAGCATGTCAGTGAAGAGATTGTGAATGGCAAAGAAAGGATTTTGGAAAACAACAGTTCGGTTGATTAACCGAGTAATTAATCACTCAATCACTTAGTTAAACTGTTAACCAATTGGCGAATAATAAGTAAAATTGAGACATTAGGTGTATTTATTATTGGAATAATGACATTTCAGAGGCATAAAATATTTACAGTTTTACTCTTTTAACATTAGATAAAACTTTAATTAAATTCAAAGAAATTTATTTAATAAACCATAAAGAAGTATTATTTAGCATAAATATATTACAAAAATATATATAAAGAAAAATATTAATTAAGTTTTAATCAACCATTTAATACTAAACAATCTCTCACAATCTATATATGAAGCTTATCCCCCAATATCTAAATTAAAACAAAAATACTGACATAATTAATTTTAACTAACACTAAAATCTAAAAATAAATAAACTAACTACCATATAAATCGAATAGTATTTCACTACAATTGGACGAAGTGTTATTTCAAAATACTATGCAAATTTTCATAGTTATTATATTAAATACTTTTCTTATCAATATAATTTCAATTTTGCAATGCTTGATGATATGCAATATTGTTAGTTAATCTGTGTATGTGTATGTGCGTGTGTATGTGTTTGTCTGTCTGTGTATTTGTGTGTGTGATTATGTGTTAGATCAAGTTTGAAAGAATACATCTCAGTAAAATCACTCTATGATTATCTCCTTGGAAAGCTGCTTCTGTGTAAAATTCTGCCTGTATTTCTGTAAAAGTATAAACTATAACTTAGAGAATACATGCTATTATTTACGTATATATATCAAGATTTTTGTTTTCTATACTTACACAATGAATTCGTTTTAATTCTAATGGAATAAGAAAATTGTTTCATTCGCATGTCTATCCATCTCACTTTTGTATAATTTAATATATTCATTTTTGCGATAGTTTTCGCTTCAGTAATCATCGACATAATTAACAAGATTTTACATAGCCTGTATTCCTATTGTGGGTGGAGTTATTTCTGTTTGATTAATTGAATTATAGAAACAAAAGTATATCTGCTGACGAGGATTTGTCGGTCAGTGTTTCAGATTTATAGCCGAGGGAAAACAAGAAGAGATTTACTGACATATTTCCAACAACCTCAATTATATTCTATCAGAGTATATTGCTATTTATTTTAGTGACGTCTGAGTAATGATGATATTCTATTTGATTTTGTACTTTCTCACAATGTCAACTTGAATCACTTAATAAAGTTAAATAATTGTATAACAACGAAAGTTCAAATATCAGTGTATACTTTGTAGAATAATTCAAGCTAAAACAAATTCGAATTTATTTCATTTATCGCTTTTTTTCTTTTTTGTTTGCAATTACTAAGAACTTCTGAAAGCCCTAGAAGCACTCAATGTGCATAAAAGCATTGTTATAATGTATATTACCAAACTCAGAGGTAAATGATATTAAGTGACGGGAAGTTCCATTAGACATGTGCGTGCAAATACGTTCGCGCAACACATGCATGTCTATATAAATGTGTTTGTATGTGAAATATATTTCAATAGACGCAATGTGAAGTGCTTAGGCGTTTACACATCAGTTCAGGAGGAAGTTATTCAGTTGATCAAATAATTTAAGCCACACCTTCCAACGACAGAGAACCCCCTCTATCTATCTATCTATTCATCCATCCATCCATCCATCCATCCATCCATCCATCCATCCTTCCTTCCTTCCTTCCTTCCTTCCTTTCTTTCTTTCTCAATGTCTCTCTCCCTCTCCTTCTCTCTTTTTCTCTCTCTGCATATGTGTGTTTGTGTGTGTGTGCAATAATTATAACGATAGAGGATATGGAGACTGGTACATACTCAAAATTTCCTTATATTCTACAATGTAATACAGCATATTTTTATGGTTACGACGACCTACATGTGTTTCCCTTGCACAGAACATGAGTAGTGGCACATACAGCCAGGTATAATTTCCGGTGCTTGATTCAACTTAGTCTACTGGACTAAGTTGTGTATTTAACATAAAATCTAACTGACACAGTGAAGAAAATTTACCAGGCGGGCTGTGCCGTTTTTTTAAATGACCGCCCTTGTCCAACTTATTTTTTATGTACCCTCGTTTACATAATACTTAGATTTAGGTAGAGTTCATTCATTATTTGAACAGTATTTTTGGAATTATGTTTCCAGTAACATAACAGTGATGAACAACTGTAGTCTTCCACACTCATTAAACTATGCAAAATAGCCGGTGTATAATTTCACCCGCACTAAATTCGTCCTTTCCACAAACAGGGGTATTAAAAATGGAAATGACTTGCAGTTTAAAATAAGTTACGTATCTCGGCACTTTGTTTAGTTTCTGGTTGTTTAATTGTTAAACTTATATATCGATTGGTACCTAAGTTTTGTAACGTCAGTTGTCATATCCTTATAAAAACAATCAGGCTTTATGATTAAAAAAGTTAGTTACCACATTTGCTCAGTTTAATATTTTGCTTAGAAAGTTAAAAATTCACCAAATATACTTCTTATTGCTAGTCAAATAAAATATAACACACTTTGCAAAATCACTTCCTACACAACTTAACAATGTATTTTTCAGTTTACATGTTCAAGATATTATTAATTACATTTTTCCAACATGTACTGAATATTTTTTTTTTTCTTTTTGCAGGTAAGTGCTGTCCATTGATTTCGATTTTACTTCAAAGAAACTATTGTAATTGTAAAGACTATAACAGCCTTGGCAACACCGATATAACGTTTACTGTTATTAACGTTAAAAACAAAGACAGGTATATAATTTTAATATGTATATACGTGTATGTTTATGAATATGTAACTCCGTAAGTATGTGTATATTTAATTTTATTATTTACGTCGATCCTAACTACACTAATACCGATTTCGAAATTTCTTGTGTATCTACATAATTTTATTTGATAGTTGAAAACGCCTTCAGCTTACTTTTTGTGAAGTCGCTAGTCAAATGCTGACCAGCACCGCATTTTCTTTCTTTCTGAGATCTCTCCGCCGGTTTTGCTGCTTTCGTACTACATCCTCTCAGATACTCCCAAATCATTCCTCTCATCATCTATATTACGTTCATCCACTTTAATCTGCATTGCCTACAGCATCGAGGTTTTCATCGGTTTACTGGGAATCATTACATGTTGGAGTGCATGTTTATAACATCTTGAACATTATTTCGGTATGGACGTGGGTAACTGCTTTAAGTGTTAAAATTGGACATTTTAAAGAAAAAAAGGTACCTTTGAAATTTCATTTACGCTTAATCGCAAAATGCGCAAAAGAAATTGTGTGTGTGTGTGTGCGTGTGCGTATATGCACGTGTGCGCATGTGTGTGTGTAAAAATTAAGATTTGCTTTCATTTGTGTCAATCATGGAATTGCGGCCTTGGAGGAACAGCACTTTGGAAATAACAGAGCTCTCAATACTTATCTTATGGTGTCGTAGCGATTATAGTGGACTGTGTTTGTCGCAACTTCAGTCACGCTAAGAATGCTAACACAGCCACACACGTGTATTTAAGACCGATTGCGCATTTGTTTTACCAATTTCACTGACATAAGCCTGACCGAGAATCATATGTGTGTGTGTGAATGTACAAATGTATATGTGTGTGTGTTATATATACATATATACATGTGCATATATATACATATCTATACACACATACACACGCGTGCATACATATATACATATTATAGTAGTGTACGTTTCATGAACCATTGTCTGATATATATAAATATATATAAATATTTGATTGATCTTTTTTAAAGCAAAGCAATACATATTAAAAATTAAGGTCGGTGGTTAGTACTATTACATAGCGTTTTAATATTCATGTATGTTGTATATATACTTTTAACTGGGATTATTTTGCTTTAAAACCTTTCTAATATTTATATATCTACGAATGTATATTTGTGTGTGCGAGCAGCAGTGTGCCAGCGATAGAAAATAATCATTACTTTCAGTGCATTAGGTGCTCGTTGTTAACTTGGCCGCTTCTCACAGTTTTTCGATTTATGCATAACCTGAAAAAAATACATAAAGTTGAATCTACGAGAGTGTACAAACAGCTAACAATTACTGGGTCTCAGTGTAGTAAATCTGATTTCTCTTTCTGACTTTCGTTCATTTAACCTTCAGCTTAGCAGTAACTAAATTTTTTCGTAAATACTAAATTATTAAACTTTTAAATCAAATTTACGAAAAATACTAATGCTTCAACACCAAACTAAAATCAGTTTTATCTATAATGTTCTCTCCGTTGGTACAAAGCTCAGTGTTTCTTTCTGTGTGTCTTTGTGCTGTTTTGTATAGATGCCTACACATACGCTGATACACACAGGCAAAAACACATACGTACAAACACTTACACACATATGTATGTATATAGGTATATTCATTTGTATGCTTACATATATGCAGTTATGCCAGTATATGTATGTGTGTTGTAGGTGTGTACACACACACACACACACATATATATATATATATATTATATATATATATATATATCACCTGATCATGTGACCGACCAGGCTATCAAATGTTGCCACACATCACTGGTCAAATGCGCTTCGTATTATTATAGCCTTCAAATGACGCCTCCCCGCTGGCTAAGCGAGCAGGCCAACAGAGGAAAGAGTGAGAGAAAGGTGTTGTGGCGAAAGAGTACAGCAGGGATCGCCACCATCCCCTGCCGGAGCCTTGTGAAGCTTTGGGTGTTTTCGCTCAATAAACACTCACAACGCCCGGTCTGGGGATCGAAACCGCGATTCTACGAACATGACTCCGCTGCCGTAACCACTGGGCCATTGCGCCTCACACACACACACACACATACACATATATATGCATGTAGCTGAATAGCCCGTTGTTGCGTGCAATTTTTACAATGAAAGGCCTTATATATATTTTTGTTTATTCCATGTTAGACCATGCCTCTTGACCAGGACAGATTTGTGCAATTTTTCGCAAAAAAACTTCGTTGAGTGTTTCTTTTCCTTTTAAAATTTTTACATGTCTCTTCCACCGTTTCACATGATTTATTCATTAAAACTTATTAAAACTTCAGAAGTTCTTACAGCTTTGGTCATCATAACGCTTTGCTGTAGTTTGTTTAATAATAATTCCTCTTCCTAATGATTTTGCTTTCATTTAGTGATAGACAGCTATCTTACAGAAAATGCAAGCTTCCAAATCCAGTGTTCTAATTAGGTAAAATTGATTAAACTTTAAACCTCAGTAGCATTTTTCTGCAATTTTTCTGGAATTAACGTGGAAAATTATTTCAATATACCAAATTTGAAAATTCTGACGAAATTTCAAAATTTCACTATATTTGACAGCAGCATGGAAGGTCCTAGAAAGGTAGAGAGATAGACAGTTATAGGACATCGCACGCACACACACACTCACATAGAAATTTACAAACGTACAAACAGGTAATCTCGAGTTTAAAATAGTGTAAAGCAAACATAAGTATGTACGTATATAAGTATATACGTGTGTGTGTGTGTGTGTTTGTGTGTTTGAGAGTTTCTTTGCGATGGCCAGAAGAAAAGCCACTGAACCTCTTACTCCTTAAAGCTACGTATTCCTCACATCCACACTTTTTCTCTTCCTTGGCGTTTAAAAGGTTACTTATATGCATGCATGTGTGTGTGTGTGTGTATTTACGAAAGTACGCTTATATAACAGCTGTATTAACGTTATCATCCCACTGCTATTCCATATTTGTCGCTAACACAACGTTGTTCGCCCCTTCTCTGATATCCGCCACACTCACTCTGCCACCACATTTCCCTCACACTAATGCTCTTTGCACCCTTCTCTTTTTATCATACAATTTGCTCAACCCCGCTGGGGGCCAACTATAGATTTTAATGAAATCCGATTAGCCTTTAATTAAACTGGATGTTAGTTTGTATGCAAAGTTTGGTAAAGTTTTGTTCGCTAGTTTAGCCATCAAAATTGTAGCACACAGAAGGATAGAAAATGACATTTATATATAAGATATATATCTGGGGAGGGGTATATTTGCATACATATGTGTGGTATGCCTTTGGTTGGGATTCATTTTGTGTCATAATCTGAAGTGCCTGGTCTTCGTTTCTTGTTATAGACATATGGTGCTTATATGTATATATATATATAATATTTTTCAACACACACACACATATATATGTATGAATGCATGCATATATATATATATATATATCTATATATATATATATATACATACATAATATATATATATAATATATATATATATATACATACATATATATATATATTTATATTATATATATACATACATATATATATATACACATACATATATATATACATACATATATATAATACATACATATATATACATACATATATACAACATATATATACATATATATACATATATATACATATATATATACATATATATATATACATATATATATATACGTATATATATATACATATATATATATACATATATATATACATATATATATACTATATATACATATATATATATATACATATATATACATATATACTACATATATATATATATACATATATATATATATATATATACATATATATATATATCATATATAGATAAGATTTGTTTGGTAAAGCACGTATAATATAAGAAAATATAAAGTGTAAAACGACAGATTAAATGTTAAAAAATATATTACACATATATATATTTTTTTAAATTTAAGCCTATGTCGTTTTTTCACACTTTACTATTTCTTATATACATATATATATATACATATATATATACATATATATATATTATCATATATAAATATATACATATATATATTCATATATATATATACATATATATATATACATATACATATATACATATATATATATATATATACGGCACAAACAAGAAACCCCACTATTCACTGCGCCAGAGACTCTGCACAAATAGTGACTGCATCTTCACGCATCTACCCGGCACTAGACGCACTACCGGCCAAGGCCAAAGCACGCATCCCACAATAACATCAACACCACCAAATAGTAAATCGAAATTCAAAACACACACAACTCGGAGTCCCAAAATCTGCCGGTATTCCCAACGTGAGAGAACATGTCTGCTGAGCGACTGTCCCTTCACTCATCTTCCAGGGACCGACGCACAAACAGAAACGGGGCTTCAAGCCAACACACAAACCTGAATAAAAATAAAAATAGAAACACACCATGCTGCAGTAATGCTGGTCCAGTCTTTTCAGGAAGACACAAAAACAACAACACAAAAGTGGAAACTACAAACCTATCCAACAGTGCAACCACACACCTCCAGCCAAAAACTGCTCCCTAAGCAGGAAAATTCTTTTTTAGCCATGTGAACATGGCAAAAGAGATACACAAAAATATTCTAGCCCACTCAACACCATCCTATGCCATTACCCCAGTGCACCGATTCCCCACATTGCTGCCACTAGCACACACAAAAAATCCAAGCCCCCTGCAACAGTCAGAACCAGCCACTACACTAACCTCCACATTTCTACTCAATGCAGAAGGTGTCAGCCCTTCCATCAATGCACAAAAATGGAAGGTCCAATTCATTGAAGACTGGGTTGGTAACCATCTACACCACATCCCTTTCTTCATTCTCACTGAGACCCACCTTGACAACTCCCACTTGGAAGCCGAAGTGAGAGTGAATAATTTCACAACCATCCGCGCGGATCGTATCGGCAGAAGGAAGAGTGGAACTGCCATTTTCCTGCATGATTCGTTTACGGCAGATGGAAATAATATATTCTCCAACGGCTACTGTGAATCAGTCACCGTGCACAACAAAGCCAATGACCTGGCAGTAATTGGGCTCTATAGGCCGCCCCAAACACCCATACTGTGCTTTAAAGAATGCCTCAACAGCATTAAGTGCTTTATTCAACAGTGCCATTCTAGCAACCTACTCATGATGGGAGACTTCAATCTACCCTGTGTTGACTGGACTACAAACTGTTTGAAACCAAGCACTCCCGCCTCAACCGCTGACAAAGAAGCAGCAGAGTCACTTTTCGACTTTACGAATGAGTTTTTCTTGTCCCAACTTGTCCTTGCACCAACAAGACATCAGAACATTTTGGACCTAGTGTTTAGTAACCACACTAACACTATACATAACGTTACAGTGGAAAAAACCCTTCTTTCAGACCATGACATGGTTCTCTGTAACATGAAATTCCACCAGCCGAAAGCTAATCCTAGTGACCTCCCTCCAGCCCACCCAATTGACAACATGGATCTCCATAATGCCAACTGGGATGCAATCAGGAACGAGCTATCACATGTTGACTGTCCTTTACACATACACACATCTCCACCAACCATAAAACATCTTGGCAGATCTTTGTAGACACCGTCACAGACATATGTGCAAACACTCCCCACCAAAACTGTGACAAAAAGTGCAGAATCCCCCAAAACAGAAAAACCATTATCAGAAAAATAAAAAGAACAAACAAAAAAATTAACAAACTAAGTACTGCCACAGCAACACACACATTCGACGGCTATCGCACTGCTTGAATCCAAAAATATAACCTCCACAATGCATGAAGACCCTCATCAATAACCAAAGATCAGCTGAGGAGAAGTGGGCCATTGAAAAAATCAAACTCAACCCCAAAGTGTTCTTTTCATTTGCGAGGAAACGCAGGGTCACTGTCTCCATTGTTGGCCCTCTAATTGATGAAACTGGCACTCTCCAAGATAACGCCAAATCCATGGCCGAGATACTGCAGAAACAATACTGCTCTGTTTTCAGCAATCCTGATATGGCCGATCTGGGCTGTATCAGTGATGTCAACCCCCAACACACTATATCGGACATAACGTTTAGTGCCCCTGATGTCTTAGCGGCGATAAACGAAATAAAACACAATTCAGCAGTAGGCCCCGATAGGTTCCCTGCTTGTGTCCTGAAGGTGTGTCGACACCAACTTGCATCTCCCCTTGCTAATCTGTGGAGAAACTCACTGGATGCTGGCTATATTCCAAAAATACTTCTGTCCCAGTCTGTTGTCCCAGTTTTCAAAAGGGAAACAAGTCCCTTGCAGTGAACTACCGTCCGATCTCACTCACCTCTCATATCATCAAGGTATTTGAGAGGGTGGTGAGATCTCGAATAACCAAATTTCTGGAAAGCAACAGACGGCTGATCTCCAACCAACATGGGTTCCGTAATGGAAGGGACTGCCTAACGCAGCTCCTGCATCACTTTGAGGACATTTTGAGAGCTTTGGGAGAGGGCTCCAACACCGATGTCATCTACCTTGATTTCAGTAAGGCCTTCGACAGGTCGATCACAAGATCCTATTGAAAAAACTATCCAACATTGGTGTCTCTGAAAGTTACTGAAATGGATCAAGTGTTTCCTGACAGACAGATCTCAACATGTTGTAGTTGAAGGGGTAAAATCAAGCCCCCAAAGCAAGGCACTGTGCTGGGCCCACTTCTTTTCATCATTTACATTAATGACATTAATGACATCATCAAGCACAGCAACATAAAAATCTTTGCAGATGATTCCAAGCTACAGAGGGTCATAATGAGGCGAGTGGACCGGACATGTCTTCAGTCAGATCTACTGGCTGTTATCCAATGGGCAGAAAAAAACAATATGCTGCTGAACGAGGATAAATTTGAGTTAATCCACTTTGGAAAAGAGGATGCCCTGAAACTCCCATACTCCCTTCCTTCAGGTGAAACTCTCGCGGCGTCCAACAACATCAGAGACTTGGGAGTAATTGTGGACAACAACATAAGCTGGGCCACTCATATAAACACCAAAGTTGACATGGCCCGCAGAAGTGTTCCTGGATTCTCAGAACTTTCCAGTCGAGAGATATCCACACCATTATCCTTCTCTCTCCACTTTTGCCCGACCCCACCTTGAATACTGTTGTCCACTATGGTCTCCCCACACAATACAAGGTATCATAAGGTGAAGCACCTCAAAGGGCAATCACAAAAAAGATAGATGGCATGACAGGCCTCGACTATTGGGGTCGACTAGAAAAGCTAAAACTCTATTCTCTCCAACGTCGTCGTGAGCGCTACATCATCTGCATGATGTGGAAAATATTCCATCAGCATTGCCCAAATGATGTTGGCATCACTTTAAGGTACATCCAAGGCTTGGGCCCCGTGCCATCCGCCCAAAACAAAAATCGCACTCTCATCTGATAACAACAATACGGCACAATTATTTACCTCAATTGGCCCCGCTTCTTTAACATTACACCACAACACATTAAAGCAGAAACTGACCCTATAGGGTTCAAGAAGTCTTTGGACAGATTCCTTCAAGAAATCCCGGATAAACCCCACACCAGGATATGTCTCTGTAAACAAAACTCTCTACTTGAGTGGGCCATAGTGCCCAAATTCTGACTTGAAAGACTTCACCAGGTGGTGCTATTAAGTTAGACATGGCCTGGGCCAAAATGGCCGAAACCTATCAAAGTATCAAAGTATCAAAGTATATATACATATATATATATACATATATATATATATATATATACATATATATATATATAACATATATATTATATTACATATAATATAATATAATATATATATATATATACAACATATATAAATATATTATATATATAACATACATATATATAAATATATATATATATATAATATATAATATATATATATTATATATATATATATTATATATATAATATATATATAAATATATACATATATATAAATATATACATATATAGTATATGTATAGTAGAAGAAATAGCTATAACTTTTTAGTAGAGAAGAAATAGCAATAACTCTTTGACTGCTATTCTAAATTCGGTATGTGGTAAGGCAATTCGTTGCAAACCCTTTATTGCTTAGTATTACTTATATATATAATATATATATATATATATATATATATATATAACGGGAAGGTTTACGAAAATAAACAAAAGACGAAGGCAGGTGGAGGAGTACAAACAAACAATGTATTAGTATGGCGCTCAGGAATAGAATAAAACAAGTCTTTTACGTTTCGAGCCTACGCTCTTCGACAGAAAGATTCACAGAAAAGAAACAAGGAGAGAAAAAAATTGCGTGTAGGGGCTAACGATCGTGGGTTGCACTCACAACCCCTATCTCAATTTATATATATATATATATATATATAAATTGAGATAGGGGTTGTAAATGCAACCCACCATGGGATAACATATATCCAATATTCTGCCAGTGAAGCACCCAACAAAGTTAATACATAAATGTTAAGAATTGCGATCCAATTAATTCATTTATTGTATTATATGGGCGAAGGTAAAATGTTTTACCACACACACACATATATATATATACATATATATATATACAGAAATTCGGGGTGAGTACTTGATAATTGTAAGCACCTGTATATACCGTTTGGTGGTGTAGGTGGTGGAGTAAATTAATCAAAGTAAAAACATGATGCCAAAGATTCAGCGGTACATATGTTTCGGGCCTTTATTAAACGGATTTATAACAATGCATAATGTGCGTCTGTCGCCTTCTTCAGCCGCGCAGAACTACTTCTTCAAGGACATGTATTACATCAAAAATTCTTGGTTGAGGATGCAAATCCTCTCATTCGCGTACGACGTAATGCGGCAACAGCATAAAAATGAAGCGTCCATCTCGTTCTTCTCTCAATGTAGAATGAGGAAGTTTGGATGTTGAAGTAATATAAATAAATACATATATATATATATATACATATATATATATACATATATATATATATACACATTCACACTGTATATACATTTATACATACATAATGTTATACATGTGTAGGTGTGTGTGTGTGTGTGCCAGCGTGTGTGTTTGTGTGTGTTGAAAAATAATTCTTTTCATCGAATTAAGATTGTTCTGAATCGTTAGCCCGAATCTCCGAATCTGAAAACTGAAATTTGATAAAGCAGGTTTCCAAGATAACTTAATTTAAATCTATTTTAATTCCGTAAATTCTATAAAATTGTTTCTAACCTTTAGTCTATTTCTGCATTAATATAAATTTGTCTTTCGGGAGATAAGTCCTATTCGATATCAAGATTCTTTTGAGACAATCAAGTTCAATCGGTCCAAGGTTAATACAGACACACTGAAGTTGTCTTCCCTTGACTGAAAGGTTGAAACTTCACGCTTGGAGTGGCTATTCTTGACTTTCTCGATCTCTCTGTTCACAATATTCTGGTCTGTATGTATATCTATGTCAATGGACAGCCGTTTTTTTTAATTCTTTCTGTAGCAGAGTGATACATAGTCGGTTATGCTACAGCTTGTGAAGGGGCGTGGCTTACTGGTTAGAGTATCAGTTTACGATGGTGTGTTCAATTCCTGGTGATGCGTTGTGTCCTTCAGCAGGTCATTTTATTTCATGTTTATTGAAATGCCAAAAACTGAGTATTACCTGCCTTTCAATGGGTCATCTTTGTCACATTCTGTGTCACGCTGCGAACTTCGTTAAGGGTACACGTGTCTGTGGGGCGTTCAGCCACTTGCACGTCAATTTCACGAGGAGCTTGTTCCGCTGATCGGATCCACTGGAAACCCTGTCGTCGTAACCGTCATTCCATACATATATATATATATATATATATATATGTGTGTGTGTGTGTGTGTGTGTGTGTGTGTGTGTGTGTGTGTGTGTGTGTGTGTGTGGTGTCTGTATATATATATATATATATATATACATATTGGGTGATTCTAGCTATACTTCCTACACATTGCCAGTGTATATGCTCAGCAACTTTGTTATGCCGTTTTTTTTTGGGGGGGGCGGTTTTGAGCAGCCACTAATTATGGGTCTAACTGCCTCAGATGATTTTTCACAAAATTCACGCGGACATGCTACTGCTACATTTGACTGAGTTGTTTTGTAAGGCCTGTTCTTGTGCAGCCAAGATCAGTCCTTTTGTTTGCTTCTTTAAAAATCTTTGTCTTGACCATCTCTACGTTATTTATCAGCTTTGACATATGTTTGCAGGAAAAGTCTCCGTTCAGGATTCCTCTTTTTAGCTGATTGTCTTTTCGTTATTAAACCTCATTTTGTACTTTCGGTGGGTCATCATTTTGGTAATATATTTTTCAGGGCTCAATGAACCTTTTTCTTATAACCTCGTTTCTCAGGCCAATCTTAATATGAACATATAAAATCTACTATCTACTCCATACAACCGCAACACAAACCAGATTGCATCGCTATCAACATGGTCATATGCTTTCCGTAGGTTCATAAAGGCCCAATAAATCTACCCCCACAACCTTTTGCCAAAAACTTCTCACACATCTGCCTTACTACAAATATTTGATCTGCACCCCCCCTTCCTCTCCTAAAACCACACTGATCCTGTCCTTACAATCAGAATTCTTACGCTTACAATCAGAATTCTCCCATACAGTTTACCAACCACACACAACAGATTTATACCTCCTCAAATTTCCACACTCACATTTATCCCCTTTCCCCTTGTATCGTAGAACTATAAAGGTACTGCACCAGTGCTTTGGTACTCTTCCAGCCATATAACAAACATTCATAAGCCTCACTAACCATTCAATCACTGTCACTCCTCCTTTCTTTGGGCATTCCTCTGTATACTCATCTTACCTGGCGCCTTCCAGTTTACACATATATACATAACACGCACGCACACACGGTGTTAGAGATTCTCTTCTACTGTTCACATATTTCATCTAATTTACTTATTATAAGATTTATTCTTCTATTTCATCTCCACCGATATACAAATCACCTGTATAGTGCCTGTGATGCTATCACCGTGATCACCGTGACCGACCAGGCTATCAGATGTTGCTACACATTGCTGGTCACAATGCGCTTCGCATTGTTTTAGCCTTCAAATGATGCCACCCCGCTAGCTAAGCGAGCAGCCCAACAGAAGAAAGAGTGAGAGAAAGTTGTGGCGAAAGGGTACAGCAGGGTTCGCCACCACCCCCTGCCGGAGCCTCGTGGAGCTTTAGGTGTTTTCGCTCAATAAACACTCACAACGCCCGGTCTGGGAATCGAAACCGCGATCCTACGACCGCGAGTCCGCTGCCCTAACCACTGGGCCATTGCGCCTCCACATGTGATGCTATATTACGTAATATTTCAACCGATTTACCTGCTCTACTGTTTTTGCCTCTGTTCTTTACATTCTTTCTTATCGCAAACTATGTAGTTGCTGCTCCACTCATTTTCTCCAAATTGGAATCTTGATTGTTTATGAAAGGGTTTGGTTAATTGTTGCTGTTATTGCTAAACCCTAGGTCGCTGCTGGTCGAGCATAGTTATGAATGCGACCATCCCATTACTAACACATTTTGACTTTATTACTCTTTACTCTTTTACTCTTTTACTTGTTTCAGTCATTTGACTGCGGCCATGCTGGAGCACGGCCTTTAATCGACCAACTCGACCCCGGGACTTATTCTTTTGTAAGCCCATTACTTATTCTATCAGTTCTTTTGCCGAACTGCTAAGTAACGGGGACATAAACACACCAGCATCGGTTGTCAAGCAATGCTAGGGGGAAAAACACAGACACACAAACACACACACGCATATATATATATATATATACATATATACGACGGCTTCTTTCAGTTTCCATCTACCAAATCCACTCACAAGGCATTGGTCGGTCCGAGGCTATAGTAGAAAACACTTGCCCAAGGTGCCACGCAGTGGGACTGAACCCGGAACCATGTGGTTGGTAAACAAGCTACTTACCACACAGCCACTCCTGCGCCTATGTCTAATGTATAGCTCTAATGAGGTAGAATGTTGAATTTCATTTGAGGGAAAATTTGCTGCTATATCTATTTGGTTGCATCAAACGATAGAGGTTCACGCATTGAGTTGTGTTCGGATTCCTTCAAGTTAATGCGTTTCATCCTCTCTGGTTTAGTATCTATTTCATCCATTTTTTGTTTCTTGTCACTCTCACCTACCCAATAACATAAGTTAGTAGGAATGTTGAACATCTTTTCTATACTACTAGAGCTTCCTTTCCCTCTCCCTAACTTCCTTACTTTCTCCCTATACATATCTCATTCTCTCCTTATGTTTCCTTTTCTCTCTGTATTTTTTCTCTCTCTCTCTCTCTCTCTCTCTCTCTCTCTCACTCTCTCTCTCTCTTTCTCTGTTTCTCTTGTCCTCTTTGGTGTTTCTTTCTCTCAACCCCCGCTTCTCACCTCCTGGGAGCATTATACTTGCTATTTGGCTGAAAGCCTTACAAAAATAGTAAGTACATATTCTTAACAGGATGGTTTTATTTTTAGTATTATCTTCAAGAAATATTGTTCTAATGTTTCGTATCCAGAACATTGCAACCTTTATCACTTTTCTGCACCTTCCACCTCTTATAATGCTCACGGTTTGTTTTTAACTCAGTAGCATAATTTGTAGTGCCTGTTCACCTCCCCTATGCGGATTTCAACATACATACAAACAATCGTTGTAAAGTATAAACAGTCCAATCGGAGAACTTGTTTACAAATCACACACTGACCTCTTAAAAATGAAATGTCTGTTCGTGCATATTTTTATTTACAAGACCCTTGATAAACGAAGAGTTTGCCATTCACAGGTAGCGTGGATTTAATAATATGTTTGTTTAATCAGTTCTCAAGTGGCTCGCCACTGCAGCTGAAGCTCTGCTGTAACTTGAATTCGAAATTAACAGCTATGAAATGTCATGATTTTCATACCGACAGGCTTTAGTTGTTTATTTTTCATTCATTACTTAAATATTTGAATTTCGAATATTTTTGCTTACTGTGAATTATCCATTTTCTCTCAAATATAATACATACATATTACATATGGGATTCAAAGTTTGGGAATTTCCCCTATATATTTTTCCTTTTTCTAGTTTTTTTTTTTTTTCCACATTCTACTTCTAATGATAGCTGCATTATGCTAAACGAATAAACAGCTGAATCTACTATCATATTTGTTAGTTTTACAGGTGATATTCGAGCAGTGTGGAGGCGCAATGGCCCAGTGGTTAGGGCAGCGGACTCGCGGTCGTAGGATCGCGGTTTCGATTCCCAGATCGGGCGTTGTGAGTGTTTATTGAGCGAAAACACCTAAAAGCTCCACGATGCTCCGGCAGGGGATGGTGGTGATCCCTGCTGTACTCTTTCACCACAACTTTCTCTCACTCTTACTTCCTGTTTCTGTTGTACCTGTATTTCAAAGGGCCAGCCTTGTCATTCTCTGTGTCACGCTGAATATCCCCGAGAACTACGTTAAGTGTACACGTGTCTGTGGAGTGCTCAGCCACTTACACGTTAATTTCACGAGCAGGCTGTTCCGTTGATTCGGATCAACCGGAACCCTCGTCGTCGTAACCGACGGAGTGCTTCCATCCATCCCATTTGAGCAGTTGATAAATGGAGAGAAGTTGACGGAAGGTGCTTACTACTAAAATAGACGATCGAATGACTGAATGGAAAATCTATCATAACTGTTCTTGCTGATGGTCTCCTATTTTGCAACTTGTACCTTATTTTCAAGATTTTGTTACTGGAATAACTTTTGTCGAAGTTTCAGTAAAATGTAAGAGCAATATAAGGCTTGGATAACTCTTTATTATTTTTGTGTTTCAAGGGAATATTCATTCATGCCTCAAGTTCACAGCTTATTAAACACAAATGATTTGATTTATTCTTTCCCCAATATTTCCCTTGTGTGCAATAAAAAAATTAGATGCTTACACCTTGTATTATCGATTAGAAATTATTGTAGCCGAAGGAGTATATTTATGTGATTGTCGTGGTTTACATGCAGATGCATCAGGATTAAGAAATACATTGTTGCTGACGATAAGAATGGTAGTAATTGTGCAATGGTTAATATTAGTGAATATATTATTGGTGTTTTTATTGTAAATTCTGTAGAAGCAATTTACTTGTGAGTTGAGAAGTATACGCTGAAATATATAAGCTATTTTTGATTCTTCATATTACAATGCGATTTCTTTATTTCTCTCAAATGTTCAAAACTAAACGTATTTAAAACTAATTATAGAATATATATTTCAATTTTAGATTTGATAAAATGTGTCTTTCAGGGTATAATGAAATTCTTTGAAAAATTATTATTATTATTATTATTAGTAGTAGTAGTAGTAGTAGTAGTAGTAGTAGTAGTAGCAGTAGCAGTAGTAGTAGTAGTATCATAGTATTCTTATGACATGAATTACAAAACAATCTTTGCAATGGATACGATATAGAGTAAATCTAACCGAAATTATATTGATGATATATTGTATTAGCAACACATTTAATAAAGTTATTTAAACACGCCATTTTCTAAATCAATAGCAGAAACGATGGAATAATTTTTCTTGAAGATAATACTAAAAATATAACAATCCTGTTAATAATATATATTTTTACTTTTCTCTCTGCCAAATAGAAAGTAAAATGTTCCTAGAAAAGAGCAGAATCTTAAAAATAAAGTAACCATGATACAGAAGAGAGTTGTTATATATTTAAAAAACTACATAAGTTCAGACCACAATTTGAACATGTTTATGAAATATAAATCATATAAGTTCAGAAAACAGTTTTTCAATAGTTAAATTCTTCGAAAGTTTCTTTGAATATTGTAATATTGTTTAGAGAATAATAATATTTTCATGAGTTAAATGCTTATCTAATAGCTTAACGAAAATGATTTTTGACAAACACGTTGCTTGTTCAGTCATTTTCATAGGCAATATGTTATGTAGTGTACATTCAAGTATGAAACTGTATCACTTTATAAGGTAAGACATTCGTTTACATATTTTAATCTACACTTTCAGCAATTACAGTGCAGAAGGTGCATATTATCTGTTCAGAAACACAAAGATTGTTAGCTGTACTTAAACACGTATTTGGTATCAGAATTTCGTGGCACCAACTGTGACGTTGTCTCTAAAAGACAGTCTCAGATCAAATCACTTACTAGAGAAGTACATCTCCGAAAAATCTACAAAATGACTCCTATTTACATATCTAGTTAACACAATTTCTTTGTACATAGACAATATTCTGTATCCCACATGATTATCTCTCTCCCTCTCTTCCTTTCTTTCTCTCTTTCTCTCTGCCTTTATCTATCTCACTATGTATGTATGTATGTATGTATGTATGTATGTATGTATGTATCTATCTATCTATCTATCTATCTATCTATCTATCTATCTATCTATCTATCTATCTATCTATCTATCTATCTATCTGTCTGTCTGTCTGTCAATCGACCTAGCTTTTCTCTGCTGTATATTCTGTTACTGTCTGTTACTAGCTTTTCTTCACTGCATATTCTGTTACTGTTGGGATAGCATTCAACAAGCGAAAGCACCAAGTTTACACACACACACGCGCGCACACACACATACACACACACATGCACAGATAGACAGCATACATATGCACACTCATGCATAAGCCACACTCACACACATTCCACACACATCAACACACGCAAAGATGTGCACACATATATATTGATTATTTTTTCGTGTCAGATGCTAGCCGTCTCATATTACTCATATGTACATCAGTAGCTAATAATGACTTTTGTCTCTTAATATCTAAAACTAAATATCTGGTGACAAGCAGGAGCAAGATTACCGGTATGCATTAGACTTGCAGGTGTTATATCACAGGGCATTCGCCAAAACTTTTTCTCTCAAAGGATATCCGCATCTTAATAATGATTACATTTTGAAAATGTTCATTCATAAGTAGCTTTTCTACGCACTCAAACAAAAAACTGAGTATTTTGTACTATTCTGATAGAAGAAAATATATATATGTATGTATATATGTATTATGTATATATATATATATATATATATATATATATATATATATATATATATATATATATACACCCATATATATATATACATGTAAATATTCATATATACATACATATACATATATATATAGAGAGAGAGAAAGATATACATATATATACATGTATATATATATATATATACGTATGTATGTATATGTGCGTGCATGTGTGTCTATATACATATGTGTCTGTGCGAGAGAGAGTCTCTGTGTGTAAGTGTGTGTATGTGTGTGTGTACGTATGTATATGTAATATATATTTATGTGTATACATATGTATTTACTATATATGTGCGTATATATATTCACACCATGTATATAAATATATACACACATGTATAGGGTGCGATTAATAATTTGCGGTCTAAATTACGCAAAAATGAAAATAACACTGACATCTCATTTTGACAGATATATTTACCAAAATTACATTAAAAATATCTTGCAATACTGAAGAGTAAATTTACTCAATAAAACCGCCATTAGATTCAACCCAGGCCTCCAGACGACTTAGGAATCTCCTGCAACTCTTCTGGGCGGTCCCCTTGTTTAAGTTGGTGAGTGTTGCCATAATCCTTGCCTTCAGTTCATCTTAGGTGTTACAAGGATTAATGTTGGTCTCTCACTGAATTGCGCCCCACACATAATAATGAAGGAGATTGCAGTTTGGGAAGTTAGGCGGTCAAACGTCAAGGGTGATGTGGTCGCAGACATTTTCTAACAGCCATGACTGGGTTCTTCTGTTTGTGTGGCATGGTACAGAGTCCTGTTGCCAGACATGTCTTCCAGCAGCCACCCTCTTGACCCAGAGCAGCATTACTTCCTCCAGGCACTTGATGTAGGCCTCCGTATTGAGTCTGAGGCCGTGTGGGACGATGAATAGAGATATAGCTAGTGATCACTCCAAACACCATGATGCTGACTGGATGTTTGATTTTTATCACTTTCGGTACGTGTCCTCAAATTGCACTGTCCTCAGATCGACAAACAACCACTCTGAAATATTTGTATAGGAGCTTCCGGCACCAAGGCCAAATCTTTGGCAAAGTGAATTGAATCATGGTATTGGTTTTCTGACAGACAGTGCCCAACAGACCCTGCTATACTGTGTAGTCAACAAAATCAAAAACACAAACAATGCGCGAAATTAGAAATATAAAATGGGGACAATTTACCCATCGCACCTTCTATATATATATATATATATATATATATATATATATATATATGTTGATACATATACACGTATGTATGTTAATGCATGTGAGTTCTTTCATTTTATTTCATGTAGAAATAATTTTATATAGGAAGACTGAATAGTTAAATAGCTGTCTGCTAAAACGAAGTCAGTTTTGTCGAATAACTTTTAAAGAATCTTGCATTTAATTTTCAGTTACGTAGTTTCTAAACGGCTTTAATCGATAGACGTTCTAATTAACAACAGACGCATCTATCTGCACTTAAAATTGGCAGGAATGTATTGAGATGTATGATATAATAGATGCATTAGTTAAATTTCTTACTTTTCTGCGCAATTGATTTAGATGTATGCACATAACCATTGTTACAGAACAAAGTGTTTTTCTCTTCTTTGAAGACAGTGTGTCAAACAAAAATGTAAATGAGACAAATATTTCTTTAGTAAAACATCTACAGAAAAATCTTGTCCTATTTAGAATTCTATCTTGGTAGAAATAGTGCTAACTTAAAATCTGAATTTTGTTGGTGC
>NC_043004.1:57519757-57522968 GCF_006345805.1 Octopus sinensis | reverse complement strand
AAGACCTTCCTACTATTTAAAGGATGATGGTTACGACAGATGTCTTCCTCTACAACCTTGCAATCAAGATAGTGGCCGATCAAAATTTATTCTAAATTAAGAAAAAAAGAGAACATATGCATACCTACCTATCAATACATACATACATACATACAATACATACCTACACACATCCACACATACACACATACACACACATAAATACACACAATATCTAACTCACGAAGTAGATAGTTAAACACAGATGGATCGATATATAGTAGACCGTGAAGGGGCTTTTTATCTATAAATATGTTTTCATAAAGGAGTCGTTGACAATCGAATGTTGAAAATCTTTGATTACTCTTGTCCCAAAATATCTTCAGTTGACTTGATTAGTCAGGCATTTCAGTGACTTCTGTAAAGCATCCATTTTCGAAAGATATAGTACTTCAAGACAAAGATTTGAATTATAATATCGTTTTAAAATAATAAATGTACTTAATAAAAAAAATTAAAATGTCATTCCCGCTCGCGTTTCCAAAATTACGACTATTAATATATTCCCAAATAATAAATTAAACTATGAAATATTTTAGTGTTTCTTCTTGTAGTAGAGCTTCATTTTACTTGTTTTCAATAACAGACTATTCTATTGTTCCAGTTAATAATTCTTCCATTTCGTCAAACGCATTACAATATCTCGTAATCAAATTCCACCATAAATGTTGTTAGCATATTGCACTCATCTCAATCAACATCATAGATATACGTGAGGTAGCTGTCTATGCGTATCTGTGTATGAGACGTGTACGTACTAAATTACATGCATATTGCATACATTCGTACCGTCGTTATGTGCAAGAAGCTTACTTCTCACCCAAACACTTCAGGGTTGAGAGTCGTAAACCGCATGGCAACTTGGGTGAGTATCTGGTATCTTCTAATATATATATATATATAAATATATATATATATATATTATACATATATATTATATATATATATATATAAATATATATATAATATAAATATATATATATATAATATATATATATATAAATATATATATAATATATATGTATATATAATATATATATATATATATATATATATATATACAATATATATATATATATAAATATATATATATATAAATATATATATAATATATATATATTATTATATATATATATAATATATAAAAATATATATAATATATAATTATATATATATATATAAATATATATTATTATATATATATATATATATATATAATATATATATATTATATAGAATATATATATATTATATATAATATCTATCTATATATAAATAATATATATATATAATATATATATATATAAATATATATATAATATAAATATATATTATATATTATAAATATATATTATAACTATATTATATATATATAAATATATATATATATATATAAATATAATATATATAAATATAATATATATATATATATATATATAATATATATATATTATATAATATATATAATATATATATATAAATATATATATTAATATATACATATAGATATATATATATATATATAAATATATATATATATATATTAATATATAAATATTATATATAAATATATATATATATATATAAATATATATATATATATATATATATATATTGATTGATTGATTGATTGATTCTAGTTTCAGCTTATGAGCTGTGGCCATGCCTTGGGGCACCGTCATTTGGTGTTGCTACTTGGTTTCACTTCATGGAGGCTTTCTAGCAACCTGCTATTTGGTGCATGAAGAGTTCGATGCCTGCCCTCATCTGCCCCTCCTGCCGTGAAGTTGGTTCTCTGGGACACCTGACAGGAAGAATCCAGCTTCATTTTAAAGACATCTGTATCCACCCCATGCAGGTCTCTCAGGTTCTTCGGGAGGATATTGAAGAGCTGTGGGGCCTCGAAGCCCAGACTATCACATATCTTGTCCTACATCTTGATGCAGGTTTGGAGTCCTAGGCACCACGCAGTGGCGCCCAGTTCTGGCATTTGCGTAACTCTCAATGCCAAAGTTCAGGACACTTCCCTCCAGGATTTCCAGATGTATATTATGGCATATCTTTCCCGCCTACGCTCCAAGAATATAATTTAATCTCTTGAGTCTTTCCCAGTAGCTTACATCTGCATAGAGGCTATCTTCTTTGTGTAGCTTCGTTGGATCGCCTCAAGTTCTGTGATCAACTTGACACTGGATGGTGACCATAGCTGAGAGCAATAGTCAAAGTGGTTAGGACAATGTCTTCCAGAGGACCATCATGGTTTTTTGTTCTCTTGTCCTAAAGGTTCTAAGAATCCATCCAGCCAGCCGTCTACATTTCATTGTCAGTTTAGCAACATGTACATGAAAGGTCGCGTCATCACTCATGTGAATACCCAGGTCACGCACTGATTGTGCCTCTGGGATTGCAATCCCTCCGGTCCAGTGTATTCATTGGGTACTGCATTCAGTTTTGCATGCTGATAGTATAAAGCTTGAAACTTTCCAGCATTGAACTGCATGCTATTCTTTTCACCCCTTGTATATTTCGTCCAGCTCACATTGCAGGTGTTTAGTGTCCTCAGGGTTCTGTATTGCCTGTGAAACTTTGTATCATCTGCATAACTTGTGATCGTGGCTCTCTGCGTGGCTGAGGGCATGTCTGAGAGGGCCATTATGAACAGTAGTGGTCCCAGAACAGTGCCCTGCGGAACACCGCTCACTATTTGTGTGTTAATGGAGGTGGCCCCATGGCTACTACCACCTGACTTCTATCCTTCAGAAAGTCATGAAGCCATTCTCCTAGTTTTCCAACTATGTTGAGATCACGCAGTTTGTGACATATCATCCATGATCGACTTATCAAAGGCCTTTGCAAAGTCGAGATATATCACTTCCACATTTGAGTGGTTGAGCAGCCGTTTCAGCACCCAGTCATAGTGTTGTAGGAGCTGAGTTAAACAGCTTCTCCCTGGTCGGAAACCATGTTGGGTGTCGGGCAGCAGTCAGTCTCTTTTCAAGGAAGGTGATCATTCTTCCCTGACTATTCGTTCCATGACCTTGCTGATGTGTGGGTCAGAGAGATAGGTCTATAGTTATTGGCTTCCGCTCTGCTACCTCTTTATGAATGGGGCATATTTTACCTTCCTTCAGTTTTCCTGGAAGTTTGCCAGCTGCAAGGAAGCTCTGAAAGA
>NC_043004.1:57472257-57512257 GCF_006345805.1 Octopus sinensis | reverse complement strand
TGTCTGCCACATTCTCTCACCGTATATGTCATGTTATGAAGTAGCCTAATAAGACAGACTGTAAAGTGGCTATACTTTCAACAGTTTAATATGTGTTTCAGCTCATTTCTTTTTTGTGCGTGGTTTGTAGGACTTTTAATGTATAATCGTGTTTTGAAACATATTTGATAATATCTACAAAAGGTCATTATGCCAATAATAAACACCCGCACTGATTCTCTATCACTTCTGTATCCTTATTTGTCAAATGTTTAGCCATGTACCTAATTAACTAATCGATTGTTTCATTCATTGATTGTTAACTCGATCAAACAATCAGCTAGGTTTATTTAAGCTCTTTCATCGTCGTCACAATATCCTCAATGATATGGCTTCTCTGCTCTAGGTTTGCTTCATGTCATTGATGATGTCGAGAATTTAGAGAACTTAGCTGATTGACGATTATTCAAACACTCGATTTGTTAATTGGTTAAATCATTAATCAAATGACTAACAGTAATAAAGAAGTGGAATAATATATATTTCAGTTAGCAGTAGTCCAAGTGTCTTCGACAATTTAACTATGCATTGCCTACTCTTAGTTCCTAATTCTTCATCAGTCGTCAGGGTACAAGACTTAGAATAGCAGTATAGTTACTAAAGGCCAATTAGCTAGTAGAAACCCTCCTAGTCAAACTATAATCCTATTAAAGTGAAGCCATGTTTGCTTAATGGGCCAGTGGTTAAAGGAATTTATCGGAAGAATTTTCTTTACGAATTCAACTATTTGTTTTATTACAGCTGCAATTGTCTTGTTACTTCAGCTGACATTTAAGTAACCGTTTTGTTGTTTGAACTAATACTTTTATTCTGAAGATCGGTTAAGTCGTCGATCATTCTTCTTTACTTATTTACTTCTTTCATGGAATACTGTACCAACAGGAAGAACAATAAAAACAACAAAGAAAGAACATAAGAGAATTTATATTTTTATGTTTTTAGCTAATGTCGTTATTCATTTTCTCGTGTTGGATGTATTTAAAAAGTTGAAACTGGATTTGGAAATACATTCTTGGGAAACATCTTAAAGACAGAAACCAGGAATTAATAACTTCCCAGCCCTTCTTATTTTTTCTGCCATGCCATTTTCAGTGCTTGATTTTCTTTTTTGATTTTCTTTTGTTGGTGGTTTCTTTCACTGCTGTGGAGATGACTGTTCAATACGTTTTGTCATTATTGTTATCTTAATTTTTTGCAATTTACATTTTCTAGCTCATAGTGCTGTTAATATATATTTTATTGATATAATATTTTTCGATTTTATTTCTTTTGTTTCTTACATTCCCTTTCTTGGTAATTTTTATACGTTTTTTGTATTTTTTGTTTTACATCTGCTTTTATATATTAGCTCCTATTCTTTCACTGTTGCCAACTGATTCCTATAATGTTGTTAGTGTTGTTGTCGTTACAGCAACTGCCTCTCGCTGTACCAAGTGTGTTATAACACACTTATTAATACTTTCCTTCAGTAACTATTTTAACTATATTTGTTAGACTTTTACTCATGCTGATCGTCTTTGGATTAGTTTATATTTTTATTGTTGTTTGTGGTATTTTTTTTAAATATAAAACTCAATCAGTAGATCAATTTATCGATTATTTCGTTTATTTTATTCTATCTTAATTTAATTTTACCTTACGAAGAATTTTTCCATAATTATTTGTGTAAGTGATGGATAGATGTGTCACAGCCTGAGTTTTATGCTTGTATATAGCTATATATGTACGTGAGTGTGTGTGTGTGTGTATGAGTACGTGTATGCATGTATGTATGTATGTATATACCTACGTACGTACGTACGTATATTTGTATAAGTGAATTTATTTCGCAATTTTTCACTAACATTATTTCTCCCAGTGTAATTTGACTGCATTGTTGATACACTTTCTCAGTCTATATGTGTGTGTGTGTATATATATATGTGTGTGCATTTATGTATGCATGCATGTATATATGCATATATATATATATATAATATATATATATATATATATATATATATTGTAATTTGACTTGTTTATATATTTCATTCTATTTTAAATTACTTTACTTGATATCACTATTAGAAAAGCAATAAAATGAAAATTGCAGCTTTACTTTTATCGGTTTTTACATTCTCCTTCTATAGACAACTGTCATCAGAAGTTCTGATTTTGGTATAACAACAGTTAGGAGCTGCACACTTCGACAGTTTCTAGTGGAATGGTTGTAAATATAGTTATAGATGGCTGTTTAGTTCGTACGCCAAATTATGTTAACCGTGATGAGTTTAGAAAAATGTAACAATATTGTGTGTGTCTGAGTGTATGGTTTTTAAGAAGCGTGAAAATGGTGTATTTTCGATGGGTAAGGCAACTTTCGGCCAAGTCTATCTACTAGATACATATGAACAACGTTAACTAATAGTTTCGTTTCGCATTGTCAATTAACTTTAAATAGTCGAGCCCAAAAGGAAGTGTATGTGCAGCCCGAGTTTAACAGTTAGCTTCCAAAGTGTCTTCAAATCACTTTTATCTTAAAAAAGACGGGTGCATCAGACAAGGTAGTTACAATTTTATAGTCACAGTTGAAGGCGATATATATATATATTATATATATATATATATATATATATATATATATATATATATATACATATAAAACATGTGTGTGTATGTTTGTGTGCGTACATATGTATATACTAGCTGACGTACTCGGTAATTCCCGGGAAAGCTGGATTTATCTCTTAGACCCGTTTTCAAAATTGTTTCTCTAATCCATAACAATACAAAGTATGTAGCCCCTAAAACGGATTTTGAGCATTTACAGAGAATACCGAAATGTCTTACACAGGATCTTATTTTTAGGAATTCCCAATAAGTAACGAATACTCCAATTGTGAAGTCAATTATGTAATAACATGAAATTAGTTACCCGATAGTAAGAATTCAAATAAAGTAGCCCCGACAAGGGCTTTTGCGTGTTTCCAGAGAACATATCTAATGTTTAGGAAAATACTATTTACTTGTTTAAGGGTTGTACTGGATAATTGTGATAATAACTCTAAAAGTTCAAATACTAAGAAATAATCGTACACAATTTCATTTTCACCAAATAATTTATGAAAATGAATGGGTTATTTCCCTTGGCTGTGTATAAGGATCCCTTCCAGAGGCTGTATTATCGACTTTCTCAACATTCTGAGTATGCCATGAGGTTTCCAGACAAGGATTCTAGTCAAGTGTCAAGCTTCATCAAAATCGATAAAACGATGTAGGAGCAGTTAGCTAACAACTCCACAAACACACGCACAGACAGAATTTCCCACGTATGTAATATATATATATGTATGTATGTAGGTATATGTATATAATATATATATATATATACATATATACACATATATATATATGTATATATACACATATATATATGTATATATATATACATATATATATGTATACATATACACATATATATACACATATATATATATATTTATATATATATATTGCATTTCTATACATGCACACATAGTTGCACACATACACACATATGAATATTATACAGACATATATGATATATATGTGTGCATACTTGTGTTTAATGTACGTAAGTATTTTAATATTCATACATATAGTGAGGATATGTGTGTGTGTATGAGTGTGCGTGTATACAATGCCTTGCTTTTAATAATGGTATACAAGAACAATATTTAGCAATGCTGTGTTTTGTATTGAAATCTAAACAAGTACTGCGTAGTGAATACATCCTTATAAAGTAGTTCATTTCCCCGACTGCAACAGTCAACAGCGCTCACTGCACATAGTTACGTCTGTTAATTCTCTTTTCACAAATCCAAGCTACAGTAAACTTGCATCCTTTTTATAGCATGCCGTTAAATTCTGTAACATTGTTTTTAATGTTGACATTAACGACTCGGCACCCTACTGTAATATGTAGTCATTCAGTTTTTCTCATAGCAATGAATGGCAATATTTTGTTATTCACAGGAATATACACCAGTGTTCCCTTTACTTTGAAAGAATTTATAGGAGCACGATACTATGAATATAATTAAATCTCCCAAAAATCAAAACCTGCCGCCTTGAAAATAATGAACAGAATGATATTATGAATAATGCCTGCCAGAAAATACTGGATATGCATGAACAAATCATCCGATTGGAACAGACTAAGGTTAACCACAAACAACAGAAACTGTAGGCGACGAATTTGTACTGTCGCTTGAGCTTCGGAGAGACTACCTCGCAGGATTTGTTTTGGCATTCACCGCCTTGAATTGAAATCGCACCGAGATCAGTTTCAAGCATTTGGTATCGATGACGAAATGGATCTATGTCAAGAGATTTGCTGGACAACATGTATGTCGGAAAAGTGCCTTGCAGTATTTGTTCCAACTGTTAGTGAAATGAGTTCAAATTCCATCGTCATACCTTATAAAACCTATTTTGTTTCAAGTAGGTCTTCGATTTGAGATTACCCACCACAAGGATCAGAAGCACTGTAGAGCGTGAAGGACACTGCTCTCCAGAGAGACTTCAGAGGGAAGCAAACACAAAAACAATGAAAGAAATACAATATTTTGCTCATTGTAGCAACCTACGGTAATACAGTCAACATAGAGAAATAGCAACAGCATAGTAAAAGTTTCTCTTCTAGCAACAGTGTGTTCACCATAGTAACTTGCATTTAAAGAACTCCTACGCCATTATTCTATCTACTAGAAACCACAGCCAATCGACCGGAAATAGAACACCTGATTGTGATTTTTGAGAAACTTATTTGACCAGGGCTGTCCTGGGTTGTTAAACAGCATGAACACTTTCTTACTATATTAAATGATTGTGTATATATATATATATATATATATATATATATATATATATATATATATATATATATATATTCTGTTGTGTCTGGAGAGAGTCATTCTCTTTTAGTGCCTTATTATTTTACACCACTCACCGGTAAACACAACAGAATATGCTTAACACACGAACTCATATAAAGAATCTTGCAAACCAAATCCCAAAAAGAATTATATATAGATATTTATATGCATACACATGTATTATATATATATATATATATATATATATATATATATATATATATATTATATATATATATATTATATATATATGCGTGTGTGTGTGTGCATGTGTTGCCCTGCATGTAACCATCAGTTCAGCCCCAGTGTGTTGCTTCTTCGGCAAGTGACTTATATATAGACCCAGGTGCACTGTTACTTTGTGAGAGAATAAGGAAACATAGTATATATATATATATATATATGTGTGTGTGTGTGTGTGTGTGTGTATGTGTGTACAGTAGATCTATACGGGGATGACGCGTCATTCTTCATAAGTAAATGCAGTAAGGTACAATGAGAAAAACAACAAAAATATTTTTTTTAAAAGCTTCGGACACTTAATAACCATAGACAACGAATATCGTAGGTTAAATGTCTTAGATACTAGGCTGCACGAACCATTTTAGAAACCCAATGAAAGCCTATAATACATAAACTTTGGGTCAAATCATCCCCGTCTATCATTAGGGTACTAATTAATAACATTTCGGCCAGAATATCTAGATTATTCGTCAACGAAGATATATTCAACAAACGACCAGCCTATATTAACGCCACTTTGGCCACGACCGTCAAACGTGCGAAAATCTAATACGTGGGCAGTAGTAGTAGTAGTAGTAGTAGTAGTAGTATAGTAGTAGTAGTAGTAGTAGTAGTAGAAAATATGCCAAAACCATTGTCGTGATTAATAATAAATTCTCGTGTATTCCATCTTCTGTCTTTAATTTACTATATACAAAACGATCACTGTGAAAGTGATCGTGTTTACCAATAAGTTACTCGCTGTAAACCATTCGTTTTATTATGTAGTCTGTGTGTGTCTATCTGTCTGTGTGTACATATACAGGCACGGATGTAGGTGCGTGGATAGGCACAGGTGTGGGTGCGTTGTAAGAAGCTTGCTTCTCAACCACATGGTTCTAGGTTCAGTCACACGGCGTGGTACCGTGTGCAAGTGTCTTCTACTATATCCTCAGGCTGGCTAAAGCTGTCTGGGTGGATTTGGTAGACGGAAACTGAAAGAAGCCCTTCGTGTATATATATATATATATATATACAAATTGAGATAGGGGTTGTAAATGCAACCCTCCATGGGATAACATATATCCAATATACTGCTAGTGAAGTACCCAACAAAGTTAATACATAAATGTTAATGATTGCGATGCAATCAATTCATTTACTGTATTATATGGGCAAAGATAAAATGATTTACCACAAATTACTAATACAAGATAAGAAAATGGAGAAATATATCTAAATCAAATATCAATTACCAGATAATATTCAATCACATACTTTATTAAACCACCACATAAGAGAATGTAGGGTTAGACATAAAAAGCAGAACAAAACAGTGTACATAAAGGAATGTGCATAAAAAAGTGTACATAAAAGAGTAATGTTGTATAATAAGTAGAATATATATAAAAGAGCATATAAATATAAGTAATTATAAATATAAGTATAGATTACATCTTACAGCTGTTTCGGCCATGTAGATAAGTATGTCTCATTTTACCAATATTAGCCTTTTATGGTAGGTCAATATATATAGATATAAATGAGACATTTACAAAAATATCATAAGGCCTCTTCATTTTCCTTATGATATTTTTGTAAATATCTCATTTATATCTATATATTGACCTACCACAAAAGGCTAATATTGGTAAAATGAGACATACTCATCTACATGGCCGAAACAGCTGTAAGATGTAATCTATACTTATATTTATATTTAATTATATTTATATTCTCTTTTATATATATTCTACTTATTATACAACATTACTCTTTTATGTACACTTTTTTATGCACATTCCTTTATGTACACTGATTTGTTCTGCTTTTTATATCTAACCCTACAGTCTCTTATGTGGTGGTTAATAAAGCATGTGATTGAGTATTATCTGGTAATTGATATTTGATTTAGATGTATTCTCCATTTTCTTATCTTGTATATATATATATACATATATATATATTATATATATATAGTTATATATATAAGGTTATATATAGTATACATATATATATATATGTATATATATATATATATATATATAAATATATATATATATATGTATATATATATATATGTATATATATTGTTAGATATATATATATATATATATTATGTATATATATATATGTATGTATAATATATGTATTATATATATGTATATATATGTATATATATATATGTATGTATATTATATGTATGTATATATATATATATATATATATATATATATGTATATTATATATATATATTATGTATATATATATATATATATGTATATATATATGAATACATGTATGTATTTGTATGTATATGTTTGTCCCCTACCATTGCTTGACAACCGATGTTGGTGTGTTTACGTCCCCGTAACTTAGCGATTCTGCAAAGGAGATCGATAGAATAAGTACTAGGGTTACAAAGAATAAGTCCTGGAGTCGATTTGTTCGACTAAAGGTGGTGCTCCTGCATGGCCGCAATCAAATACCTAAATGAGTAAAAGAATAAAAGAGTACATACATACATACATACATACATACATACGTATGTATGTGTATATCTATACGTATATAAATATATACTTATATATATATGGATGTTATGAGAGGTAATGGTGTCATTGAGACGCAAAGATGTCAGGTAATGCTGAATAAGTGCTATAGATAGACCAGAGTTAAGTTCCAGGTTCGGTGATTATGCGAATAAGGGGTTCAACGCTGGTGATATGTCAGCGTGTGTATATAAAAAATTATTTTCGTAATGAAATAAAAACCAAGGCTTGTTCGAAAATCTACACAGCCTTGGTTTTTTATCTCATTAACAAAAATATTTTAATATATTTATATATATAAATATATATATATATAAATATATATATATGTGTGTGGTGTGTGTGTGTGTGTGTGTGTACATACACATAAGTATATATATATTGTGTGTGTGTATGTATATATAATGTATAATATATATATATATATATATATATGCATAATATATATATATATATGCATATATATATATATATATATATATATAATATATATATATATATATATATATATAATATATATATATATATATATGTATATATATTATGTGTATATCTGTGCGTGTGGTTGAATCCCATAAATAAAATATGACTTGCTGTGATATAAAATATTTCAAAGGTGTAAAAATGACATAAAGTAATATTTCATACAATACTCCAGAGCATTTTTCCCATAAATTTTCTTTCCTTGGCGTAGGAAATAGACACAATCAGTAAACTTTCATTATTGCTTTGTGTGGCTGTATTTTTTAATAATGCAGTCATCTATAAAATGTTTCTTTATAAATAGTTCTGTTGCTATATACTATTTCGTTTATAAACATTTTATGTACTTATATTTTTACTGTAGTTTATTACTATGAATTTGATATGCAATCAATGTGTTTGCTGCAAGAGTGGGCTCTTCCTGGGACTGTCAAATTATTGCTATCTATTTGTAGATATTAAGTAAGTCTAGAAAATTTGTGAACATCATTGTAAGTTTTATTTATGCTCTAAGTAGTTTGTTATTCGAAATATGATTTTCATCAGCATATTTTACATTTACCATATTATTGCATAATCTTTACTATGCTAATATGAAGCACCGTCCCGACGATCTTTCAAACTTGACTACCTTTACACTAATGTATCTTGAAAATTCGACTTCTGTGCGATTGTAAAAAGTATTTGTTTTCAGGAAGTACCGTATGCCGAGTGGGTAACATTATTTTTGTAGCTGGCCTTTTGGAATAATTTTCTTTATAAATCAGTCTCATCACTGCTAAATCAATATGCTAACAGAGTACAGCATTGCAATATGTATTACAACTATGAATGTCATAAAAATTGGAGTGTAGGTGAGAGAAGGGAAAGAGAAAGAGATATGCAGAGAAAGATATATATATATATATAATATATATATATATATATACAGAGAGAAAGAGAGTGGGGGAGAAGTATGTGTAACAATTTTTCAACTTAACTGTGTAAAAACTATAGTTTGCTAAAGATATTTTTGAAAAATGCCATTCATATAATCATGTTTCACAAGCATTGCAAATATTCATAAACAGCTGCATGTGATCCGAGTATAACGGGCTACCCATGCTACTCTGAGTTTCGTAAACACCTCTCTCTCTCTCTCTCCTCTCTCTCTCTCTCTTTCTCTCTTCCTCTGTCTTTGTATGTATGTGCGCGTGAGTGAGCGTGTTATTAAACGTGACAATTTACTCTTGTTTCATCGCTAAACTACCTTCATACAGCTATTAAAAATCCAATAATGAAAACTGTAAAATGCTTTAAAGCTTACTCAGTGGCCCACAGAGAATGGCAATTGCGATTCTAGATACTCCTCTACAATTCTATAATGGTAGCCAAAAATTTATTTATATATATCTCTCTCTATTTGTCTTTCTATCTGTGCATATGTACACAATTATTCACGCCTGTATTTAAGTATGTCTGCGCGTGCGTACGTGTGTGTGTGTATCTAAATTACTCTAAGAATAACACATTACAGAAATTAGCAATGTCCATAAATCTCTAAAACATGGCGACTACTCAGATGCTTCTAGTGTTGATGAGTATTATCGTATAATGATGAATAAAACATATTTCCTTCCTTCTATAGATAAACTTTTCTGATAAACTTTCAGAAGTGTTGTTTTTCTCACTGTCAATTGTTTTATTTCTTCTCATTGCTTTGTATAGGTCTGATCTATTGCATATGATTGCAGAATAGAATAGTTACACGCCTAGAATGCGGTCATTTGGTAATGTAATACAATCTGATGAAGTGTCGATCAACAGTTTTGTGGCTAGTAAATTACATTTATGTTAATTCATCTAATCTTCTAATTTTCGCTTTCTAAATTAACTCACAAACTTGTCATTTCAATTCACCCGATTAGTTCACATGGAGGTCACAAACCTCTTGAAAAAGCCTTACTTTCATCATCTATCTGGAATTGAAATATTTCGTGCTCTGTTGCATATTTCTACGTGTATGTTTAACCCAAGAAAAATTATTAATAAAACGAATAATATAATGAAATGCTTAGCAATATTATTCTTACAGATTGGCGTTAACGGACGATAAGAATTTTAATAAATATATATAGGAGCAGGCGTGACTGAGTGGTAAGAAGCTTGCTTTCCAACTACCTGGTTCCAGGTTCGGTTCCACAGCGTGACACTTTGTGCAAGTATCTTCTACAACAGCCTCGGGCTGACTAAAGCCTTGTGAGTGAACTTGGTAGACGGAAACTAAATAAATCCCGTCGTATATGTGTGTGTGTATTTGTGTGTGGGTGTGTATCTTTGTGTCAGTATTTGACCCCCCACCACCACCACCACCATCGCTTGACAACTGGTGCTTGTCTGTTCACATCTCTGTAAATTAGCGGTTCGACAAAAGAGATCGATAGAATAAGTACTAAGCTTACAAAGAATTAGTCTTTGGGTCGATTTCTTCGACTAAGACCCTTTAATGTGGTGCTCCAGCATAGCCACAGTCAAATGGCTGAAAGGAATAACAGAATAAAAGAATATATACAGATGATTAGTCTTTATTTGGTAATAATTGTTCATGTGAATTTCCAACATGATTTGATAATTATGTGAAAGAATTATGAAAAGCTATTTCGTGATATTGTCGTTACTGTAGAATTTATGTTCAAGTCAACGATCCCAAAGATGGCAGAGTTTGACATACAATTAGCATTCCAGAAATTCATATTTGTATACACTCTGTTGCCCTATGTTAGAAAGAGTGAAGGTGTAAATCAAACCATTTGTTCAAAGGTTCTGATGTATTATATATTGAATAATTTGTAAAACTTGACCTGCTTGTACTATAAACAAGAGTGCAAACGAAACAGTGTTAGAATATCTCTCATCTAAATAAATATATGGACAACCAATGTAAACAAAACAGTATTATAGTATTAGGATGTCAGGGAATGATGCACAAAGTACTAAAATCTATAATCGCCAGTGATATGTGTTCTGTTTATCCTAATCGATTGACATTGTACTAGATCAGGCAAGCCATCAGAATATTCTGAGCTAAACTATTTAACCAGCTTAGACTCTTGAATTATTATTTTCCAAGATAATTGAGGACAGGTTGTCGGTATTAGATTTGCTTTCCGTGAAAATGTGCTGAAACAAATTACAAGAATTGAACACATATATAAAATGAAACCGAGGCTAGATTTCGTATTTATGTAGATTCCCTTTGCTGCCATTATGATTTTATATTGTCTCAGTATAAAAAAAGAAAGCAAATTGTATATCACATTTTAATTGCTACACAGTGACATGATTATATAGATGGTCGACATTTTGACCAGTATCCTTATATGACATGAATTGAAAACTACACTTATCTTATAGTTATCACATTAAATGAATTCCAGTACACGACGAATCTATCCATTTTATGTGAAGAAAATTTTATGCTTTGCATTGGGATGTGACGTAGTCAACGACACTGCTGCAGATAGTGTGTGCAAAAGTCTCATACAGTTAGAGGAAATGGAAGTTGATACAAAGTGAAAAATATGTTAATCTATTTAATTCTCGCGAGAACATTCCATTTAACCTATTTAAATGACGTTGACGGCTATTATGTATCTTGCAAGAGAAATACACCGCAGTTGAGATCTAAGTAAATAGATCTAAGCTCAAAATAAACTCTGAAAATACCTCCATTGAATTTTAATACATCGCTAGTTACGACATAATTGTCCGTGTTATTGTTCGTGCCCCTTCTCTGTCCATTCGCGAACCTCAGCTATTCAAACAATGCACACACATTTTATATTTTTAACGCATTCAGAACTGCATAATAAATTCAGAATTTTTTTTTTTTAAATGTGAAAAAATATTTTAAAGATCACTAACAGCTATGTGGAAAGGTCACATTTTAAAAACAATGTAGCTCAAATCACATAATATAAAATTTTAAACCGCTTATTCTTTTCCTCTTAACGTATTTCTTTTATGATTGCATTGTAACTTCTTGGTAAGGTAATTTGTACATGTTATTATCGTGGAGGCGCAATGGCCCAGTGGTTAGGGCAGCGGACTCGCGGTCGTAGGATCGCGGTTTCGATTCCCAGACCGAGCGTTGTGAGTGTTTATTGAGCGAAAACACCTAAAGCTCACGAGGCTCCGGCAGGGATGGTGGTGATCCCTGCTGTACTCTTTCACCACAACTTTCTCTCAGTCTTACTTCCTGTTTCTGTTGTACCTGTATTTCAAAGGGCCGGCCTTGTCACTCTATGTGTCACGCTGAATATCCCCGAGAACTACGTTAAGGGTACACGTGTCTGTGGAGTGCTCAGCCACTTACACGTTAATTTCACGAGCAGGCTGTTCCGTTGATCGGATCAACCGGAACCCTCATCGTCGTAACCGACGGAGTGCTTCCACATGTTATTATCGAAGTTTGAATAAAATTCTATACACGAAAACAAAGGATGGAGATTCAACGAATATTCATCATCATCGGCAGCAGCAGCAGCAGCAATAGTTGTGGAGGTAGAATGTTTTGTTAATTATTAGTGCTGTTGTGAGCGCTGCATTGATAGTTTTGTTTATATTTTCTTCAAATTTTTTTAGCCGCTTTTGTTTCTCTTGCTTGTCTGTAGTCATGTTTTAATGCCGTTAGTGTTGTTACGTCTTTCTGATTATTAATTTTATTGTAATTGTTATATCTGCAATTATTGATATTGTTATACTATTGTAATAGAATCGTTTCTGTTTTGTAACTGGCATTTATAGTTGTTAAATGTATTTGAAATTTTAAATATTATTTTAGTAGAATCATTTATGGATATAAAATTCAGCAATCTAATTAACTGTTAAGTTAATGGGGGGAAATATAAAAGTACGTTAATATAAATATTAAATTAAAAGCGATATTCTAAACATGTGTTAGGTTTATTATATTATATTTTTTTCTCCTAGCTATTTATATCAAGATCATTTTATTGTGCATTTCATAGTTACAACTGACAGAAGTTTGAGGTACACAGAACAAGTAAGAAAATTGTCTATTATGAAATTTACATAAAAAATTATGACTTATTTAATTCTCTTACCTAGCTCAATAACTTCATTAACATTCAGTGAATAATATGTATGTATTGGAAATTGTCTGACCTGGAAATCTGAATTTAAGCTACAAACAATAACCTGGTCATGATTTTACAACTACCTATAAGGATTGCAGAAATAAATACAATTATCGAGCATACATATTAGATTTCATGACTGGTTGCTTTTTTCTCTGGGATTTGATCAAGTGATGATACACCTCTTATCGGACTGCAGTAAGTTCCGAAAATCAAGTAAGGTTGATCGTCATTTTTTCTGTCTACGGAGAAATAGGTAAATAAATATTTATATGTCACTTCCGTCTGTTTAGATATATATCATGCCTGAATACTGAGTAGACTGGGTTCTTTTCTGAAAAAGCCTCTGATATGAAATAACGTGTAAAATATTTATAGAATGCAAACTACAAGTTCCAGTTTTCTGGAAGTACTAAATTTGATATGTAGATAAAATGACGGGCTATTTACTTATCTGAGATACATCAAGTGATGTAAACGCCCCTGTTAAGTCTCCAAGAATGGCTGATATATATATATATAATATATATATATATATATATATATTATATATATATATATATATATAATATATATATATATATACATAGAGAGAGAGAGATATTCCTTTATTCTTTTACTTGTTCAGCCAATTGACTACGGTCATACTGGAGCACAGCTTTGAAGAGTTGTTAGTCGAATGAATCGAAACCAGGACTTTATATACACGATGGAATTCTTTCGGGTTCCATCTAGCAAGTTCACTCACAAGACTCTGGTTGGCCCGAGGCTATAGTAGAAGACATTTGCCCAAGTTGCCACGTAATGTGACGTAACCCGGAAGCAAGCTTCTTACCGCACAGCCACATATATAATGGTTGTTCATTCGTGACAGAGGAAGGCCATCTCTGAATATTGGCCATACAAAATGCTAGCAATTCCCGAGCATGGGGGTCGGCTTCATTCTAGTTATGATGGTCATCCGGCGTCTGATAGTCGCCTTGCCAGCGATCGCTTAACCAAATTTTTTAGGCTCAAAAATATGTTCGCACAGCACCTCACAGATCCTCTTCAACCTACTGACATCAACTAGAGGCAACCAAAAGCAGGATAACTAGTGCCATAGGATCTCTTTACTTTAACTTTGATTCATGATAAACTCATGTTTATCTTTGTCATTACCTGTAATCTATGCGCATAATATGCTTGCATATATATGTCCAGAGTTAACATAGGAAATTATACCAGTAGTGTAATAGATACTCTTCTCTCTTAGACGGTTATTCTAACCTCTAACTCTACTAACCTATATATATATATATATATATATATATATATATATATATTTATTTATTTGTATTAAAAAAACACACAATTTCCACACGAAAGCACGTGATCTCTGCCCTTGGCATGTAGCTTCAACCGTGTTTTTCTGACGTGAATTTGCTACCCATGTATCGGTTAACCGAATTATCCATACTAAGATAATTCATTCAACTACTTATATATATATATATATATATATATATATATGTATATATGTATATGTATGTATATGTATGTATGTATATATATGTATGTATATGTATGTGTGTATGTATATGTGTGTATGTATGTATGTATATGTATGTATGTGTATATATGTATGTACATATATGTGTATGTAAGTATGCATGTACGTATGTAAAAATTGGCGCGTGGCTTAGTGGTTAAGGTATTGAACTCATGATCGTAAGATCTTGATTTCTATTCCTAGACAGAGCGATTCGTTGTGTTCTTGAGCAAAACTCTTAATTTTACGTTGCTCCAATCCACAGCTGGTAATATATATATATAATTTATCCTGGAATGTACACGGTTTGTATATTGTGCATAATATTATAAATAGTTTGTGTTTGCATATATGTATGTGCGTGTGAAATTATCTGGTGTGGAGTGTTTATATGTGCATCCATAAATCTATGATGTGTGTTATATATGTGCGTATAGCATCACGTATAGTATGCCTTTTGTGTTGGAGATGTCTTCACACAGTGTGCTTGTAGTAATTTAAGCAAGTTGCAAATCTAATTTTAGGTAAAAATTATTGTAAACAAATTTTAATAACGAAATAATTAAATGGGAAATAGCATTAAATCGTAACATTAAATAATTTCGAACAACGCCTACGTCTTATAAAAGTCAGTAGCAGAAGTATTTACGTTATTCGGAGTTATTTGGAATTTAGTAGAGTGAGGTCAAATCAATAGGCGGGAAAAGCCTTAACTTGAAGGAAGAAAATATTTATCAAGGAAAGAGTTAATTATCTTATAACTTAGGATATAGGAAAAATTGATAATTTAAGATAGAGAAAATATATCGAGGAGTATATTCATCTGAAGTAGGAATGTAGAATTCAAAATAATTAACAGGATTACGATTAAAGAAATTTGAACCAGCTAAGGATTTTAAAGAAGGATTAACTTTCACATGATAAACGTTTCCAAGAATCACTTCAGTAGAATTTTTTGGAAGGAAAGATGACTGAAAGCAAACTATTTCTTTTAATTTTAGCACAAGGCCAGCAATTTTGAGTGGGTGGAAGAAAGTTGGTTATATCGACTCCAATGCTTGGCTGGTACTTTATCTCATCATTCCCGAGAGAGTGAGAGGCAAAGTCTACCACGATGGGATCAACGGAGTAAGTGTCACTAAGTATCTTCACCGGTGAGCTAACGGTTCTGACAGCTCACCTTCTGTTGGTAAAGAAAAGCTATAATTTCTCCGCCTATTACACATAGCTGTTGAATCAATTTTGCTATTACTGTTAAGTTGCGTTTCCTCATATACATACATAGAGACAAACAGAAGCACATATATACATATAAACACATATGTAACATATACATACACATAGGAATATATATGTATGTATATGTATGTGCATATCTGCATGTACATTTTCTGAGACCCCCTTCGGTCACGACACAGACCATGGGATTACACCTAGAAAGTTACCCTCCCAGGCACAAGTCCGGGCAAGGTTGTTTATGGAAGACCAGCAGTAACCCATTTATACCGGCCTCCCCACTCCATGCCACCAGTGTTATCCAAGGGAAAGGCAAAGGCCGATACAGCTTGGCACATCGCAACTCATTTCTACAGCTGAGTGAACTGGAGCAACGTGAAATAAAGTGTCTTGCTCAAAAACACAACACGCAACCCGGTCCGGGATTCGAGCTCAAAACCACACGATCGTAAGCTCGACGCTCTAACCACTGAGCCATGCGCCTTCACAAGTGTATGTGCGTGAGTGTGTTTGAAATTTACGGGAAATTATAAATGACAGATATTCCTTTGTGAATTCAGTTATTAGATTGTCCTTATATTTACCCTTTACGTTTTCACGTGGTTAGTCCCCACCAATGAAATAAATAATATTCGCTCGATTTACTATGAATGACAGCTAAAGGCATTTGAATTCTCACTCAGTAGCATTACAAATGGGAAGGAGTGAAAACGGGACAGTATCAGCTTGAATGCTTTTGATCATAAGTCTGCTCAATGAAAGCTGGCTTGAAAACAACAATAACACCAACAACACCCGACATATTCGTTAGTGGTTCGTTGTTCTATCTGTGATTGCATTGATTTTGCATATTTTACTCTTTAATGGAAATTAAAGAAGTTTGACATTTTTCTTACTTCGTTTCCTGGAGTTCAGATGAGCCGAGCAGCTAGTAGCAAGTTAATAAGGAAATACTATACATATTTAGTCAGGTGTGAGCTGACTAAATGCCATTGAGACATCTCATGACATGGTACATAATTTTTACATAAGATATGTTTGCGGTATTTTGATTCTGTTTATCGAGAGTAACCTTGAAGAGATTTTACTTCAGTCCATAACAAAATCCTAAACAAACATTTACATGGATATGAAGTATTCTTATATTTGGTGAAACCGGTTGTTTCAAACCGAATTTAACCAGCTGAAACCAGTTCAACTCTTTAAACTACCACTCAGTGTCACTCTCAATATGTTTACACATATTTCTAGAATGATCGATACTATGAAATCGATAATGCAGTTCAGCAAACAATTAACTTCAGTTTTTCTAGCATATTCTTATGCCTGAAACTAATACTACCATTTAATGGCGAGTGTTATATTTTCTGATATTCTCATTGATTTTCAATGCAAAGAAAATCAAAACATGCCTCAGTTATATCCAAAGCTATAAGCAAAATGAATAAATAAAAGCTGTTGAACAGATTTTTATTAGCTTGAAGTAATGACCTGTGTCTCTTTTTCTTTACGCGTATAATTTTACGTACTCATATATGTCAGAGATCATGTACCTCAATGCTAAAATCTGATGATTCATATTGCCTTCAGCCGATTTATTTCCGGTTTACTCTGATTGTTTCCCTTTCTTTTGAATTTAACTTGCAGGCGCAAAGCGCTGCTAACACTGAGCAAGAATACTTGTTCATGTGAAACCAAGACATAACCATACACCACTGGGTTAATGTGACGCATGTGTCGGTGTCAGACTTTCTCCTAGTCCTGTATGGACTAGGAATATTACTGTTACTTAAGAGAAAAGCTTTTTTGTAGACATGCCTAAGAATTGCTTATCCATGAGTGTTATCTATAAGTAGCGCTCGGCCGAGCAAAAGGAATATGGTTTATAGATAAAAGATAGATATTCTCCGTATAGAATATACTTCGTAGTGCTCAAGAGATTTAAACTTGAGCTGATAGAGGAATAAATGTAAGGATAAGCAAGTCAGGCAAGTCGATACACAAACAATATTAAATACATTTAATACAAAAAATGTACATATGTTTACCTATAAATCATATGTTTACAGAATATAAATTATATCAGGAATTATAGGGGTTGAATAAATTCATCGAGTCCGGCAGCTGTTTCTGGGGGCTTGGTGGTTCAAAATAATGGTTGTAAATTTATTCCATCATCAGATAATGCCAGCCTCTGTCTTCAGAAAAGAAGTTTACATTTGAGGTGTTGACGGAGAAGATATTAAAGATGGAATGATTTTGTGAAGAACTAAGTGTATTATCAGGAGGAGCTGGGATGTATTTAGATAGAGAGTAGTGAGAGGAGGAAATAGATGTCAGGGTTAGAGGTTATTTCAGAGTTATAAATGGATGGTGGGAGGAAGAGGCAAGGGTAGTTTAGGTAGTGGAAGAACTCCGTCGGTTACGACGACGAGGGTTCCGGTTGATCCGAATCAACGGAACAGCCTGCTCGTGAAATTAACGTGTAATTGGCTGAGCACTCCACAGACACGTGCACCCTTAACGTAGTTCTCGGGGATATTCAGCGTGACACAGAGAGTGACAAGGCCGGCTCTTTGAAATACAGGTACAACAGAAACAGGAAGTAAGAGTGAGGGAAAGTTGTGGTGAAAGAGTACAGCAGGGGTCACCACCATCCCTGCCGGAGCCTCGTGGAGCTTTAGGTGTTTTCGCTCAATAAACACTCACAACGCCCGGTCTGGGAATCGAAACCGCGATCCTACGACCGCGAGTCCGCTGCCCTAATCACTGGGCCATTACGCCTCCACTACTTTAGGTAGTATATGAATGGTGACCTTTGTGTTAGTTTGTATGAAGGCTATAGAGTTGAGGTAATCAAAATGAGAATGGCCATTATTTGATGGAAATAAGTTGACTGGTTCAGTGGCTGAGAAAGATTAGTAAGGTATGTAGAGAGGGATGAGAGGATATGGAGGGGAAGAGTGGGGGTGAGTGAATGGTCAAAATAGTAGTTATTAGTAGGACAAAAGAATTAGATTGATATGGGAGCGGGTGTTATGGTTCGGAGAGAAACATGAAATTGAATAGAGGGATATGAATAGGGAGGTGTAGAGGTAGATTGGTTAGCTTTCTAAGGAGTCGGGTAGTGTTAAATACGTTTTGAAAGTGGGGCGGTGGGAAGGCTAAGAGGGAAGTGGGAAGTAGGGAATTTGAAGAAATTGGAAGAAATTGGAAAAAGTGTGTGTGAGAAAGAATAAGAGAATGGTAGTATTTTTAAGCAGTAGTTTGCTAGGCTTACTTTGTTTTAGTTCAAAGTTTATTTTGGGTGTGGATAGTTAAAGTTATGGGATTACAAAGGTTTATCAAAGTGCGTGAAAGATGTGTAGTACCTGTGTATGTATATATGTATGTATGTATGTATGTATGTATGTATGTATGTATGTATGTATGTATGTATGTATGCATGCATGTACGTATGTATGCATGCATGCATGCTGGTTTCAAATTTTGACTCAAAGTAATTATACGGTAGTGGGAGAGTCGTTTACATTGACCCAGTGTTCCGAAAGAATGAAAAGCAAAGTCGACCTCGGTGGAATTTGACCTCAGAACCTAAAGAAGGTCAAAATGCCCAAGCATTTTTCCCAGAATGCTAATGATTCTGCCATCTCGCTTCCTTTATGTAACTATATATATTGTATATATTAAAATGTTAGCATGTATATAAAACTTTCAGCTATAAACAAAAATATCAAGGAATTTTAAGACATTTGAAAATCACCAGAATTTCAATCCATTTCTGTATCTGGATTTTGGGTTTCTTTCTTTTGTATTATTACATTGTAGCCAGAGCAAAATTTCCAAAGGTAATTTTATTCTTGTAGTGACAATTTTGAGATCAGTTCATTCTTGAATGCAAGAAATTGACAGGAGTGTTCGCTACTATAAATGTTCCAAGTGTCCGTTAACAGATATGGCACGTCCTACAACTGTACATCGGATATTTTAAGCTGTTCGTTTCTTCGTTTTCTAGAAGCCAAAACCATCAGAAGATCAGTTGAAAGAGTGACAAATTTTGAAATTCGGAGTACTAACAACATATGTCCTTTCCTCAAAATATGTTGAGATGTTCTCTATATTTACGTGCTGAGTCCTGGAATTTATCGCTTCTTGATGAGTCAGCAGAGATGAGCAGCCATAAACGCGCGTACACACAAACACCACACGCACACACACACACACACAAACACACACATACACATGTACATACATATAGACATATATATTATATATTTATATATCTTTGAAATACACAAACACACACGCTCATATATATATATATATATTATATATATGACCTCGTGAGCACCGCCAGCAATTTTTTTTCCTCTGTCTTCCCTTCTCGGGATCTTTCCTTCTCCTTTGTTTCCGACGAAGAGCTCCGCTCGAAACGTTAAACCCTCCTTCTTCCCTTCTTTCCTGAGCGTCCAATAATACTTTATTTGTTCCACGTCCTCGCGTTGCTGTGTTTTTTTGTGTTTTCTTGTTTGGATTAACTATATATATTTATGATTTGATATGATATGATATGATGTGATATGGTCGTATACATTGCCTATTTAGAGAATCCGATTTCGGATAATACGAAGCTATAAAGCCAACTGCATTTGCATATTCCTTAGTCTGTTGATATATTCAAACAAGGTTACGATGACATAAGCATTGTTTTTTTCTTGGATGTCTTCCAATCAAGCAGATCCAAAGTTTGAATATAGAAAGAATAAAATCATAATTTCTCCCAGTTACAATTCTAATGGAATTATTATTTCTACTGTTGTTTTTGTTGTTTCCCAATAGAAAATATTATTCAATGCGGAGAGTGGCCAGAAGCATTAGTATGACGGATAAAATGCAATGCTTAGTGGTATTTAGTCCGTCTTTATGTTCTGAGTTCAAATTTCGCTGAGGTCGAATGTGCCTTTCAGGATTGATGAAATAAATACCTGTCGAATTGATGTTATCAACTAGCCATCTTCCACAAAATTTCAGGCGCTGTGCCTGTAAAAGAGAGGATTATTATTAATGCAGTGAGATGGCAAAATCGTTAGCACGCTGGACGAAAAGCTTAGCTGCCTTTAGTCTACGTTTTCTCTGTAAGTTCAAATTTCACCTAGGTCGAGTTCGCCATAATTCCTTTCGGTAACAAGAACCAGGATCAATGACATCACCTAATCCTACTCTACCTAAAACTGTTGGCCTTGTGTCAAAGCTAGAAGGGAATATTACCTCCGCTTTAGCGAAGTCGGAAGTATTGTTTTCAGTCGTGTTTGTTTGTCCGTGGACAAGATATCTAAAAAAAACCGCTGGATGGATTCGGATGAAACATTCAAGGATGTTTGGCCTCGTGACTGGCACGAACTGATTATATTTTGGTCTCGATCCGGTACCGGTCAAAGATTCTGAATTATTTTCGCTGTTATTTTTACTTAATTTTTGAGACCGGTCGGGTTCATCTATAGTATTCTCGTTATTATTTTATTGCTGCTATTCTTACGACAGCAATCTTGCAGAATTTTCAGAGTATCGGGGTGGGGGAGGAATATTTACTTTGTATTTGTTCCTAATTTCTGATTTCAAGTCTTGCCGTTATTAACTTTGCTTTTCACCCATCCAGGGGCTGATGATATAAGTTATCACCCAAGTACTATGTCGGTTGTGCCTACTACTTTTGCTTTCCACAAAAGTACTGGCCTTTTACTTACATCAGAAACAAATATTATTACTCAGGATGGTGGTTTAACAGAATCGTAAGAGCGTCCGAAAAACTACTTTGCGTCATTTATTATTGTGTTCAAATCCGCTGAGGTCAACTTTGCCATTCATACTTTGAGGTTCAATAAAATAGCGTACCAGTCACCTACTGAGAGTTGGAGAAATCAACTATTCCAAGTCTTCAAAATTACCATGTGCCTAAGAAACACTTTGTATTATTACTACCACAACCACAGCTATTTATTATTGTTATTTTTATAGCTATTCTTATTGTTATTCTCACCAATAATATAATAATTCCTATCCTAGAAATCTGGCAAACTCGATGAAATAAACATTCTCCTTATCTAAAAGTAGAGAGAAGTGGGGGGTGAGATGAAACTTATACAGAAATAATAAAAAGAAATAAATTATATTTTCAGACGCTACACTTTGCTATTTAATTGAGAAAATTACTGGCTGGATTCGCTTTGTCTAATGTAATTACAAAATATTACAGAAATATATTTAATTTCAGCAAACTGCAATAACTTGATGGTCATTTTGTTTTCCTTTCTTACATTCTTACTTCAAAATTTTGTAATTTCGTAATTTTTTTTTTCTCTCTCCTTTCTTATCTTCAATTTTCTTCCATATTTACTTGTAGTTAGTTGTTGTTTTTGGGTGAAATTTCCTTCTCTTTCTGACTGCTTTCTGGTCTTGTGTTTCTTTTGGTTGTTGCATTTATTAATATATTATTACTGTTATTACTATTGTTCATTTTGCTATTATCCTCCACCATGAAAAGATGGGAGTAAGATAGGGAAAACATGGCATGAGAAAGGAAAATAGGATGATAGGAAAGAAGAAAAAAGACAGAGCACATACATCTTAACGTTTTATTTTGTCGTTGTTTCATTTTTTTTGTATTCTTTGTTTTCCTTTTCTTGCTTTCTTTTCTTGCTAACAAAATGATTGCGTTGTTGATTCCACCATCTTCACTTTTTATCTTGTGTTTCCTTTCTTGCAAACAGCAGTTGGTTTTCATATGATCCGCAACAGTAGCGGTTCGTGTTGGTTTTACTAGTAGTTGTTATTATTGTTGTAGTTCTATTTTAGGCTTTTATGACGTGCGATTGTAGTTTATTCTAAAAAATTTTATTTGTTATCGATTGTTATACAACAATTCATTTTTTTTCTATGGTAATAGTCGTGTTGGTTATGTTGATAAAGAAACCGATGGTGAAGCAAGGAGGATAAACGATAGAGTGAGAAAAAAAGTTGCTGTTATTTCCAATGATATCTTCTATTAAGGTAGAGAAGTGGCAGAATCGTGAGAACGTCAGAAAAATGCATTGCAGTATTCGTTCCATCTCTGAACATTCTGATCTCAAATCCTAGCGGGGTCAGCTTTGCATTTCATCCCTCGCAAGTCGATACATTTAAGTTCAAGTGTATGTACTGGAGGTCAATGGTATTGACTAAGCTCTCCCTTAAATATTACTAACCCTGTATCTAAATCAGAAAACTTTAAGGCCAATCTATTCTTTATTACGTATTAAACTTGTTACTGATTATTCCAGATGTTATTATATTATCTTCATACTCTATTGGATTTTTAGCTTACTTTTTATTTATATATAGGTTGATTTCCGGTAGAATATTCATTTACACCAATAATATGCATCAAAATTACATGAATTTCAGATAAGTCTCGCCTATACATTAGCAACACCTTGCTTAATCAAAATAAAATCGTATTTATACTTAATAGTAATATGTCTATCTAATATCTGATTTCTAATACCAATAGTGATAATTTCGAGCTTATTTTTCTCTTTGTAAATTACCGCTTTTTCAATTGTTTTATTAATTATGAATGTGGCTGTGTGGTAAGCGCAAATGCTGGCGTTTCATTGGTTAAAATTCGAAGAATTAAACTACGTTAAACTTACAAATTACAGTTTGGTTTTCAATTTTGTTTACAATAATGTTTTCTTTTGACACATTCTACCAGTATACGAAGTTTCAAATTGTTTAGTTAACTAGAAAATTCCGTCCATCAAAAGGAAAAGATCCCAGTTTTCTTCCCAAATATATGATTCCGTTCACAGCCCTGGACCAAAGCCTTGTATGTGGATTTGGCAGACAGAAACTAAAGGAAGCCTATCGTAGTTAGATCGATAGATACGGAGAGAGAGAGAGAGAGAGAGAGAGAGAGAGAGAGAGAGATGGAGAAACATAGAGAGATACGTACATACAAGCATACATTTATATGGTGGGTGTATTTGAATGCGTGTTCGTATTTTTGTTTCTCTTGGAGGGTATATCAGCCGAAACGTTGTGTTAACAACAAACAATATGAGGATGTAAATAATGTAAATAATATAAACAAAACATTGTTGTTTGTCAAACATTTGTTGAACCGGTATTAAGGAAAGATAGGAAAATATTAGATTTATAAACCCTAAAATTCACTCCATAATTGCCCACGGGCATATGGCTTAGTGCATATAGTAATATGGCTTAGTGGTTAAAAGTGCGGGCTACTAATCTCAAGATTTCGATTCCAGCCAGTGACCGGAATAATAATAATATCGGAAAATACCCACGTTCGAAATTTCCTCAAGATATCTGATGAATGGTATATCTGGAGGGTATATCAGCCGAAACATTGTGTTAACAACAAACAACATATCCGTCAAATGTAAATGATGTACTTAATTCCTCGTCTCTTAAATATAAAACTGTTTGTTTTGATTATGTCCTTTCACTTAACTTAACAGTTCAGTAAAACGAGGCTTAAAGATATGATTACTGGGGACGATTTCATCAACTTCAAGATGAAAAGATTAAAAAGAGGGTATGTTCGATGAATATCTTTAGATTTTTTAATCGCCGACTAAACAATTTATATTGATATGTATATTAATATATATATGGTATTTTTATATAAGATAGTCTAATAAAGGGGCATATAAAGCCCTTGACAGAAAAACGAAGGCTTTCCTATCCGCATGAGAGGAAGGCCTTATTTCCTATCCACGCGGGGCCTATATGCCCAATATTAGACTATTTTCCTTAGTCATTGTACAGTGATCGCCATAAGCTTTAAGCTTATATAAAAATACCATTATTATTATTCACAGGATTGTAAAAACGGCGCCGTATGAAAAAAAAAACATTCGCACCGAAATTATATACATATTAATATATAGTGAAGTGCACCTGTAAAGACATGCGTCTACTCCCTAATAAACACTGCTGATAACATTTAACAATTGTTTTGCTTAAATTCTCTACAGGTCGATAAATTAATGAAGCTGTGACAAGCTACACCGACAAGTATAAATAGTATATATGATATGAAGGTTCGATTTCGATACCAAGAGTATAATACAGAGAAAGAATACAGACTGCAAAGATGAATGTTGTAAATAACCTCAGAGGAATGAATGTCATCGAGATAAAGATGAAAATGGCATTCTACAGGTTTTTTAATGCATACGTACAAACATACATAGAATCACACACACACATAAATATACATAAACATATATTTGTCTGTGTATGTATATGTATGTGTGCGGTTTATATGTATAAATACAAATGTGTATATATATATTTATATATATATATATATATATATATATATGCGTATGTGTATGTACAAATATATACGTGTATGTATATATATATAATATATATACTTATATATACATATATATACATATAATATATATATATATATATATACATATCTATATACGTATCTATATACATATATATATATATTATATATATACATATATACATAATATATATATACATATATATAATATATACATATATATATATATATATATATATATATATATATATACCTATATATACATATATATATATATTATACATATATATACATATATATATATTATACATATATATATATATATATATATATAATATACATATATATACATATATATATATATATTATATATATATATATATACATATATATATATATATATATATATATATATAATATATATACATATATATATATATATACATATATACATATATTATACATATATATATATATACATATATAATATATATACATATATATTATAATATATATATATACATATATATATATATACATATACATATATATATATAATATATATATATATACATTATATATATATATATACATATATACATATATATATATCATATATATACATATATATATATATACATATACATATATATATATAATATATATATATATATATATATATATATATATATATACATATATATATATATAATATACATATTTATACATATATATACATATACATATTTATACATATATATATATATATATATATTTATACATACATATATAAGTACGTATGTATGTATACATAAAAGCACAGAAACACACACACTCATACGCATGCATATATATATATGTGTGTGTGTATGTATGTGACACATACATAGCAATAGAAAGAGAGTGTGAGAGAAAGAAAAAGATTTCTAACTAAGCTACTAAATTTAGCAATAAATTAAGATACACAACGTTGTTGCCTGATATTATTCATAAAAATAGAAATAATAGTTTATTTCAAAGGTATTATTATTTTAGTCCATATTGCCACTGCCCCGGCTTCTATTAAATAAACGAGGTGATTGTCGTTGCTATTGCTGTTATTCTTCTTTTCACTGCTGTAACTACAGTTATGCACTGCCAAACTTCTGATTACATTTTATGTCAGCCCTCGTTCTTTTTGTTGCTGTTGCAACCATGATGTAAAATTCCTTTATAGTCATTCTCTTCCCTTTTCGTAATTTTTATTGTCTGTGAGTGCTTCATGTCGTTTCCTGTAGTGTCAAAATAATATGGATGTGAGCGCATGTGTCTTAAAGTATAAACATAAAGATGTATATACATGATATATATATATATATTTATATATATTTGTGTATATATATATATATATATACATATGTATATATATGTATGTGCATATTTATGTGTACGTGTATAAGCATATATATATATATATACATACATAGGCATGCACATATATATGTGCATATAGTATGAATGTATATATGTAATATATATATTATATTTATATATATATATATATATATATATATATATATATATATATATATATATATCATTCATACAATCGGTCCTCCGGAATTTACTTCTTTGACATTTATTGTAATCGATAGCCGATTTAGAATTACTGCGAAATATTCCCGATAGTGCCAGCATGATATATATTCTACTGATAAGCTGTGACAGAGATGGATGTAATACATGTTACTCCCTAGATTGTTTCACTTGATTTGAAATCCATACATCTTTCGTAGCCTTAAGTTACGCGGGACATGAACAGATCAACTTGTGTGTATGACAATTTAATATGGATTAATATATGCTTTACTGATCGATTTCCATTTCTCAAATCAAATGTTATGAATATTCGAATGCAAAGAAGGTATATAAATACATTCCTTATAGAAAACATGTTCTAACGAAAGCAGGGAGGACGTTTCAAGCATAAAATATTTCGTATTTGTTTCATATCTTTACCAAAGGCTACAGAATAATTACTAAGACCCTGTTTACTCACGACGCCGTAGTTTCTTATTGTTTGTACCGAATACGAAGATATGTGTCATTCTAAACATCATTTGTATGTGTATGTAAGCATAAGGTTGTATGAATATACGCGTGTGTCTCACATATACAGATCAATATACTAATAACTAACGTGTGTATGCTTCCATAAATGTCTATGGACGCATATGTATATGTATGCGGGTATTTGTATATAATTCATATAACTGGCTGTAGTAATTCATCGGCTTTTGGAATAAAAAATTGTGAAAGAGCTTTACATCGGTAATGGCTGCTACGACATAATATCCAACTGTTGGGCCATAAATATCCAACTCAATTTACTAATTGAAAGAGAAAAATAGGTTTTACTGACCTAGCAATCTGATTTTTCTCCCTTGATGTATTTTTCGATGCTTTTTCTATTCTAGAGAGAATATATTTAATGAAACCATTAACATGTACACTTCCAAATAACCATGTGTTTTATAAACCTAACTGTAAGATTAATAAATGGAGAGAAAATGGCTGTGAATTATTAACAAGAATGTCAACATTAATGTAAGTGGTAACAACGTAATATGAGTTATAATATCTTTGAGGAAGAGATAGAAAGTATGACGAGAATAAAGATGAGGAAAGTGATAAAGAAATGAACGAGTAGATACATATACGTATATGCATACATACATACATATTTACATACATACATACATATATATATGCACACATATATGTGTGTGCGTGTGCGCGCGCGTGTAGAAGACCGTAGGCACGAAACGTTAAAGACTTCTTCCATTTTTCTAAAGCGTAATCCTAATACATGTTTGTTCTTTAACATCGTTTTGTATCTTTTTATTTTTGGACCACATATACGTACACACACACACAAACACAGACATATATATATGTGTATGTGTGTGTGTATATATATAAATTAGACACATGGCCCGCTCCTATACTGGCCGAAACCTATCAAAGTTATATATATATATATATATATATATTATATATATATATATATATATATATATATATATATAGTTAATAAAAAAACATGTCAGAAAGAAGTACACTCTAAAGAATAGACCAGTAATTATTACAACAATTTTATTTCTTGGACATAGAGTTACCCAGGGTTTCGCATCCATAAAGCAAAGCCTTGTGGACATCTTGTCAGACTATATAAATACAAATTTAAAATATCTACGTTGCCGATGTGAGGAAATGCTCAATTAGAGGTGGGAAAAACCCTTATAGACCCGAAGAGGCCTAACTGTAGGTAGCGCTTGAAGTGGATATATTTAGAAATCTCTTCTTTATGGTTGTTTAATGCGCCAGGTTTCTTATAGTTTTTCAGAATTTTGGCTCTCTCCACGATGCAGATCTTGCAATGGCCACTTCCATTAATATACGGGCCCGAATGATCAATTAATTTTAGCAAGTAACCACAATACATGTACCCTCCTGTAGGAGGTTGATGCGAGTCTAAAGGGAACATCTATGAGGCTATGGTGATATCTAGACCTGATATCCGCAATAACGATGATGTTCCATCAAACAGCAATATAATTAGCAGATTAACTAGTTCTCACGCCAATACACTTCCCACACCCAGAGATAAGAACCAATCCGGTACCAGTGTCACAGAGGACGTCAACGAAGACCCCGGTACCACCGCTGCGGATAATGAACTAGTACAAATACCGCACGTTGAAATAATGACCCATCCAAGATCAGCGACTTGGAGGAGGTATCTGCCGTTCCAAGTTCCGCCACTTCAGAAGATGACCAAATATTTATCTTCGACACCGATGGGATGACTAACCCCGCGCCATGTGTTACCAGGAGTGCAAATAGGGCATGTCCATGTGTGTAAATATATTAGTTCTGCGAGTACTTCGTTCAAGCGACGTTTTCTTAACCACCTGTCATCTTTAAGAGTCCCAGAAAGAGGGTTTGTTACGTCCTTGGCCCGCCATGTATGGTACCTCAAAGATCAAGGGACACCATGTGACATCAGATGGAAATTGATTGTTCAATAGGGCCCGTAAATTAATGGAAATGGTCGTTACAAGGTCTGCATCGCGGAGAGAGCCAAAATTCTTAAGGACCATAAGAAACCTGGCGCATTAGGCAGCCGTAAAGAAGTGTTTTCTAAATGCATCCACTTCAAATTGGATCTCCCCGTTTTCTAGTTAGGCCGCTTCAGGTCTGTAAGGGTTCCCCCACACACACATTCAGGGAAGATAACTCGTCTTCATTAACTTTTTTTTTTTTGCTAAGACGTAATCCTCGAGTTTTGAGCGTTTCCCCACATCTGCAACGTAGATATTTTAAATTTTGTATTTATGGATGCGAAACCTTGGGTAAGTCTATGTCCAAGATATAAAATTTTTGTTATAATATATATATATATACAAACATATGTGCCTATATTTTCATACTTATATTTAAATATACATGTGTGTGAAATAGTATTGTAATATCAATAACAATGTAGGATATGTTTAGTTTGGCATCTCAGCGGGAGTAAGATTACCAGTCATACAGTGAGTTCCTATATAAACATAAACCCTGAATAACATTCCGTGAATATAATTGCTATCACTATAATATATAAAATCATATTTTCTGAAATGTCTTAAATTTGACTTTATCCAACATACAGGTTATAAAATTCACTTCTGGCCAAATCTGCGGTAGAGTTCAAAATCACTGCTAATCATTTTTTTTATGCTGCTCGTTTGCGAAATGTTTTGGCAGATAGATTTTATAGATAATTTTTATAAATGTTAAATTATTATCCTCAAGTATTACTGAAACATTGATTACTGTTATTGTAATGGATGTTATTTACAGTGATTGCGAAGGAGTTTGAGTATCAAGTTCCTCAGTGTGTCAAGTCATAAGTTCCTTGTCTTATATATTGTTGTTTGTTCCTTCTCAAGCCATGCCTGGCTCATAAGGCCGGTTTCCCGGTTTCCTTGGCGTATAGGCTCCCCACCTGGACGGGACACCGGTCCGTCGCAAGTGAGCTGCAAGATGCAGGAGGAAAGAGTGAGAGAAAGTTGTGGTGAAAGAGTCAGCAGGTTCCCCATTACCTTCTGCCGGAGCCGCGTGGAGCTTAAGTGTTTCGCTCATAAACATACACATCGCCTGGTCTGAGATTCGAACTCGCGATCACTCGACCGTGAGTCCGCTTGCTCTAACCATAACTATTTACGCTTGGAATCGACAATGGTATTCAACTGCTGGAGTCGATTTGACAGGTTGAACTTTCCAAAATACGTAACTCTGCGCTTAAGCAAGAAATATTTACCAGTTGTTTCTCATATTGACATCAGGCCTCGCGTTTACAAGACGGTTAGTCATTTACTTCGATCCTAATACTTGAGCAGCATTTTATTCTATTCACCACAGAGGAAAGAAAGGCAACGCAGACCTCGGCAAGATTTGAACAGTGAACGATGAATCTCCGAAATAAATATTGCGAAGCTTTTTGAAGAAATAATAATTAGTAATGCTGATAATCACGAGAACGTGAGAGAGTAATCGAAAACAATGTTTCAATTTTTCTGCATATTTCGTAGCAATAAATAATATCTTATGATTTATGTTCAGCAAATCATAATGCTTTCGATCTAAATGAATTCATTAAAATGTTTACAGATGCATCATTATTTCGATTGCTTATCTAAAATTGCAGTTTGTAAAGTGTACAGAGTGATCTCAATCATCGATTATTTATTAACTTTTGTGTTATGCCATCGAATTGTTTCCAACGCGTTTAACGTTTTTAAATGCCGGCCGATGATTCAAATGTGCTTAAATGTATCTATCGTGTATTCATTTTCAGCCAGTTATGGTTCCCATTTCCCGAATACACACACAATACGCGCGCAATGTGATTCTAACAAATTCCATAGATTCATAGATCCAAGTCATAGATCATTAGTGTGTGAGAGCGAGCGAGACAGAGTGACAGGCTGAGAGACAGACAGAGAGAAGTGTGTGTGTGTGTGTGTGTGTGTGTTGTGTGTGTGTGTGTGTGGACAAAAACACATACAACTTTCGGACAAGTTGGTTTTAATAAGTGTATTTAGTCTTTCACTTTGCTACATCACAATATACATTAGTAAATATATAAAGGTTACAAATTCCAATTTACTCTACCTTTAAATCTTTATGTCTCCATGCCAATAAAATGAATCTCTTCTGATTGGACAAAAGTTAATGTGGCCTCTCATGTAGAGTTATTGATTCCTGTCGTAGTCACACGTACAAAGAAAATCACATTCGTGATATATATAATAATTGTCCTCAAGTTAAAGAGGAAATTGCTTATTTTTCTCATACCTAAATAGACTTCTTCTTTTCTTTCCCTTCTTTAAAATATAACTTTTTTAATATGTTTCATTGCTTAGCGGCAGCCGCTATTCTATTTCCAATTATTGTCTGAGATGAAGAGAAGGCAAGGAAAATTGGATGTTTTGGCTTGAAATTATTTTATCTCGAAAAACCTATCACTAAAATATGAATTCTTCTGCATATCTTGAACCATTGATGAAATAATAGTTAAATTCCGAGAAACTTGCGTTGAAAATACTATTTTAAAACACTTCATAACGTTTCATTTGTTATTTTTCATAGATATTTTCATATTTTTATGTTTTCTGGTTATTAGTACTGTCATAATAGCAGTCGGTGTTGCAATCGCATCAAAGTTAAGGAGACAAACCTATTTATTGAATTACCAATCTACTATCAGTGCAATTAACTTTAAATATGTATTAAAATGTGTACGTGTGAATGTGAGTCATTCTTGATTTTTATTATATGTATGAAACTGTTTCACTACAAAGTAAATACATGGATTTTAGTTGCCCTCTTTCTAATGTATGTAAACTCTCAATTAAATGCTTACACATTATTACTTATTACAAACAGTAAAATTTAAATATATTCCCTTTTTCAAGTATCCCTTTAAAATAGAGTTAACAGTTTAAATATTAATCCTGATTTGCTTTTGGTTTTACTTTACCCTATTGGGTTGTCCGGAAAGTTCGTGCCGATTTATAGTAGCTTACATTTTGACTTATTTTAGAACATGGTTGACTCCATAAAATAAGATTTGACTACACCTCCATTTAGAACTCAGTTTAAGCTATCTTTTCGTGGAAGAAGGTTTATGTTCCTATTAGCTGTGTTAATTTGTAACACTTTAAAATGGAAGATAAGTTCATTTTCGGCACTTGATGCTTTGGGAACCAGACAAAAATTGCAGCAGCTCGGCTGGGATATGTTACCCCACCCTCCATATTCACCAGATATTTCCCCTTCGGATTTCCACTTTTCAGGTCTTTGCAGAATAGTCTTAATGGCAAAAATTTCAATTCCTTGGATGACGTAAAAAGATACCTTGATGAATTCTTTGCCATGAAACCACCTCAATTCTGGGAAGAGGTTATTTTCAAGCTAAAGGAAAGATAGAGACGCATTGTGTAACAAACTGGTTCGTATTTGGTTGATTAAAAATATACTGGCAAGTATTTATTGACTTTTTTTCTTTCCTTTAAAAATCGGCACCAACTTTCCGGACAACCCAATAATTATAATCGTGGCAAAAACAATATTACATTTGAATAATCAAAATTCTTTTAAGATAAATTTGGATTACGTTGTTATTTATGTGGGTATATATTTCGTCAAAAGTACAGAGTGCACATGTTTTCATTGATCAATCCAGAATATTGCACTGACAATTATACACCAACTAGCAGTATCGCCCGGCGTTGCTCGGGTTTGTAAGGGAAATAACTATAAAAGCATTTTTAGAGAGTTACTTCCCTTATATAACCCGAGCAAAATCATTAAACATGCGGAAAAATGATGGTAATTTTTTTTTAAATCATAGACTCATCGTAGACGCGCGCTAATACCCTGAAGGGCTCGATATGAATAACGACTATAAGATACCCGGTTTTGGTTAAACTGCACCGCAAAATGTGGGAGTAGTTAGGAATCTAAATCGGAGTAGACAGACTCTCACACAACTTTAGTTTTATATATAAAGATATTCTTTTACTTATTCCAATCTGTCAGCCGTGGCCGTGTTGCAGTTTTGCCAATGGTGTATGTGTGTTAGTGTGTGCGTGTGTTAGTGTGTGTGTGTTCATGTGTGTGCGTGCGTGTAGATGTACGTGTCTGTATTTGTGTTGTATGAGTGTGTGCGTGTGTGTGGGTGCGTTTATACATATGCATATCTACTTTTTTGTAATTAATGGCGCCATGTCTCTGGTGTGAGAATAACTTCCTCCCTTCCTTCCTCTAATTTCAATATTTCCTAAGCAACATAATTGATACTGCGCTTTCCCGCTTCATTAAGTCATTCAAAAAGTAATTATTTATTTTCTTATCTGAGAAGGTGGACTGATGATGGGGCTTAGCGTTTTATGTACTTCTGACGAACACCCATACGCGAACATATTTATCCAGTATCATTCTACAAATGAATATTATCAATTTCTGAAGCTCTTTTTAATTAACAATCATCGGCTGCTGGCTCTACGCCTAAATACTTCCTCACCTGGAAAGATTTGGGTTTGAACTTATCAGTGTATCAATCAATGAAATATTCGTTGTTTTATGAATGCTGTCTTGGTTTAATAGAGCAAAATATATCTCACTAACCTCTTATGCTAGAAATATCAGCTGATTTTCCTTTATATTCGACCTTACTTCTTTAAACAGGCTGATCTCTAAAACTACAATGGCTAAGGTAATAGATCATAAACGATGCCTGAATAAAGTCATTCACAGAAAAATGTGCAATAATGTGCAAATGTTTGAAACAATGAAAAACAATTTTTTTTATACTAATGTGTGACATGACTACAAAAAGTTCAGAAAGTTGGTTGCCTGTGATTTGAGTGAGATTTAGTTGCTATTTCTGTGTTAGTTCATAGTCATTTTAATTGTTATTACGCTGCAGTAGACTTTCGAGCATACGTATACTTAATCAAGAGTGAGTTGAGGGTAAGCAATAACAACATCAGTTGATAACTAGGTAGATCCAGAAACTGGGTGCAAAATATACTTGCTTGTCTGTAACTCTAAACTATCAGCGAGAAATCTGTTGCCTTCTCATATTGAGGCAGCTTGATTTAATCACTTATAATTGCTTTAATATTGGAGAGATGAATGAAGCAAACTTTTTACCTATCCGTAGTAAAACGTAGTAAAAAATGAGATACTGAATAAAAAAAAAATGGAGTGGTTAGTGTTAGCAAGTAAACACGGTGTAAGAGTTCTTTTGTCAAAATGTTCTTGATTTGACTTTTGCTTGAATGCAAAGGTAATGTAATGTATAATGGATAAAATGGCTAACTGAAGCAGCATGGCAATATCTTTAAATATATATTATGCTATTATTCACTTTTATCGGTAACAAAGGAGGTGGATATAACGATATATAATAGCGTTTAAATATTGGGTTCAAAAACCCTGAGATGGAAGAAGTCGAAAACTCCTCGTGAGACATGAACCCACATCCACTGTAAACACCACAGACGTACAAATATTGTCCCGTGGGCAGCCTTCGACTTTTTTCATACCGAGATCTTTTTTAACCCAGTGTTTACACGCTATTATTTATAGCTTTATCTACTTCGAGTCCCTCTGTTTAAAACGATTTATTTCACGTCGCTCGAAATTATAAAATTTTGATGACGTAAACAATATCAATATATTAGGCTGTTTTCTTTACAACCAACAAATACTGCAATATCCACGGAACAATTATAGGCTTCTTACAGAGAACTTTACATTCTACAACTATGAAATATGTGAAACTAAAATAGCAACTAAATCTACATATGTCACGTTAAAATAATCGGTGGCAAGTTTACTGACCGAGATTTGTTACTGTTTGGGGCTTGTTTTCAAATTGTGTAACATATTACTCTTTTACTCTTTCTTTTACTTTTTTACTTGTTTCAGTCATTTGACTGCGGCCATGCTGGAGCACCGCCTAAATATATTAATATATTTCCCTTAACTTAATTTTGCTTTAAAAAGTTACAGAGGTCAAAATCTATTTTAAAAAGTACAGCTTCAGCAGTGGCCCAGTGGTTAGGGCAGCGGACTCGCGGTCGGAGGATCGCGGTTTCGATTCCCAGACCGGGCGTTGTGTATGTTTATTGAGTGAAAACACCTAAAAGCTCCACGAGGCTCCGGCAGGGGTTGGTGATCCCTGCTGTACTCTTTCACCACTCTTTCTCTCACCCTTTCTTCCTGTTTCTTGTCCCCGACTTCCTACGCAACCGCATTCATCCATCCTTCGATGCTCTCGGCGTCGGGGGTTGACCTGCTTTCTCTTCTGTGGGTCTTACGAATAGCAAAGGACCACGTTTCGGACTTCTCCCACCTTGCAAGCTCTGGGACGAAGACCGTTCGCTCAACGACAGCAACAGCTTCGGCAAGATTATCGTAAATATTTATGTGCATAACCAGTGAACTACGTGGCAAGATTCTAGGTGGATATTTTGTTCGGCAGATAGGTTGAAGAACAATTAAACGTCTGCTTCATTTTTAGGCGTGTTAGCTGGCTGGTTATTGATTGATTGATTGATAAATTGGTAGCCAAATATTCATAGGAAATCATGAAATTAGGAGATCTGCTTCCCTCTTTGATAGGAGTTAGATAAAATGGCAAAACTGCATGCCGTTTGGTCGCCAGGTAAGCTGCATATCAACGTACGAAGTGAGTAAGTGAGTAAGTATGCAACTAATGTATGGATGAAAGACACTAATTATGAAAACTATGTAAAAGAAAAAGAAACACGCTTTGCTTTCCTCCTGTTTTGTCCTACTTTCAGCACAAATGTCAATTATGTGTGGAATCATTTATTCAGCCAAATCTAAAACGAGAAATTAATCCAAATAAATACGTGATTTGCAGTTATCATTAATCGATATTTTCTTGAGAGCAATAATTACTTGCGATTTATTGATTGTCTATTATTATTGATTTTGGCAGATCCACTACCGTTAAGAGTGCGTTTACGAATTCTATACAACAGTTTCCATTTATGTTAGTACTATTCACACAATTAGTTGAATGCAATTACAAATAAAATAGCTACTGAGCATACAGCAGTTGTATCAAGTGTTGATTTTCGAGATTACTTGAGGTAATTCTAAGTTTTATGATATTGTTGATTCTTGGAAAGTGCTGTAAATATCGGTTTATTCTTAGGAAAGAGTACATACACAAAACACAGCCAACTTCTTACTTTTAATGTAGATCTGACACTATTCTATACTCTTACTCTCTCTCTTACTTGTTTCAGTCATTTGACTGCGGCCATGCTGGAGCACCGGCTTTAGTCGAGCAAATCGACCCCGGGACTTATTCTTTGTAAGCCCAGTACTTATTCTATCGGTCACTTTTACCGAACCGCTAAGTGACGGGGACATAAACACACCAGCATCGGTTGTCAAGCAATGCTAGAGGGACAAACACAGACACACAAACATATACACACATATACATATATATACATATATACGACAGGCATCTTTCAGTTTCCGTCTACCAAATCCACTCACAGGGCTTTGGTCGGCCCGAGGCTATAGCAGAAAGCATTTGCCCAAAGTGCCACGCAGTGGGACTGAACCCGGAACCATGTGGTTGGTAAACAAGCTACTTACCACACAGCCACTCCTGCGCCTGTATACACTCATATATATGTATATATATATATATATATATATATATTATAATATATATACACTCATATATATATATATAGATACTCATATTTATATATATATATGTAGATATACACTCATATATATATATATTATATATATATAATATATATATATTATATTATATATATATATATTATATATATATATATATAATATATATATATATATATTATATATATATATATATATATATATTATATATTATATATATATATATATATATATATATATATATATATATATATATATATATATATAATATATATATATTATATATATATATATATTATATATATCGTTATATTTCGGAATGGTCATATTGCCAGTTTAGCCAATAAAAACACACGCACTATATATTTGGTGTTATTTTGCTTCAGTGATATTTATTTTTACATTAATCATAATCTTATTTCGGCCAAAGTTCTTTCGTCACACTCCTGTGACCGCATCAGTGGTCCTTTGTTTTCTTCTCACTTATTTGTGTCTCTCCTTACTAACCGTCAGCCATTTTGTATTTCTATTGTATGTCTTCATTTGCGCATTCTTATATCTCTATGTGCGTCTATGTTTATTTAGTGTGTGTGGGGGGGATGCCTGTAATATTTGTATCTTCTGTTTATATACATTCTTGTAATTTGTATTTTGTTTTTGTTGCTGTTGCTTTTGTTCTAATTTTGTTCATGTGTTTACATCCACCCATTATTATCATTACATATGCTTGTATGTATGTATAACAACAATATTAGTAATAATAATAATAATAAATCTAATCGAAAAAAAAAAATATATAATATATATATATATATATACACACACATCTATCACATATACATATATACATATATACACATACATACATAGATATATATACATATTATAGTTATTCATTTCTATTTCTTTAATTATCTGTGTATTTATTATGTTTGAAGGATCCACTATCGTCATATGTTGTGGTGTGTGCTATTGCTTCATTCTAGTTTTCTATTCAGGCTAGGTTTATTTTCTATTGTATGTGTAGCTTCTGTAATTTGTCTAATTGTTGCATCTGTTCTATGTGTGGACAATATCTTAATCTCTATGTTATTGATTGATCCCCCGTGTTCCTGTTCGGCGTGTTGGTACAGAATCGATGAGCTCTTACCTCCCTTGAGTTGTCTCCAATGTCATTCACCCGCTCTCCAATGCTTCTTGCTGTTTCCCCTACGTATGTTACTGTCTTGTTACTGCATCGTCCCTCTATACATCTTATACTATAGACCACATTTCTGGCTTTACAGTTTGTTTGTGGGCTAAATCTACATACGGTGCAATAGTTATCCCTACAGAGAGTTCTACTAAAAGGATAGGTTCTACCAATTATAGATCTGATAGGGTTGCCTGGCTTTTCAACAACCTTAATTCTTAGTTTAAGTTTATCTAGGGTCATTCTAAAGCGGTACGCCAGTTCACCTCCAGGAGTGGTGTCAACGAACATGACACTCTGGTATTTATGGCTATCATACCAAGAGTTGGCCTTCCCTATTTTCTTTTTTGTCCTTTCTATAGTGTTCCATGACTTGTTCCTATAGAGTGGGCAAATCCATTCCTATCATTACATAATATATTATCAAATTTCTTCATGGCTCCTTTGTATACTCTGATCCTTTTTTTTGCTGTGTAACCTGAGAACTGCATGCGGTGAATGAAATACTGTATGTGTCTCTTAATTCTGTAGGCTCGCACATGCGTGACACATTTCTCATTATTCTGACGAGGTCTGCCATCAAAATATTGAATTTGGCATTGCCCGCAATGGCTGAGTTCCGGTGGATCAGGTATTTTGAGGCCATAGGTTTTGCATAGTACAGGCACATGAGGAGAGAGAAAAGGTCCTCAATGCCCACAATGATGTGGACAATTGTTCTGGGACCCCAGAAACGTACTGCAAAGAATTTCCACGCCTGGAACAATGATATCCCGGCATTGTATGGACTTCGCAAGGACCATAAAGTTTTTACTGACCCTATAGCAGGACCACCAACAAGACAAGTCTGTGGAGCGAATATCGCTAGCAATTACAGAATCTCCTACTTCCTCTCAATGATCATACGCTCTATAATCAGGATGTCACCTGATGTGTGTGACAGCACAGAAGATCTCCTAAGCAGGATCAGTGACTGTAACAAAACTTGTGACTTGACAGGATGTATAGTAGGTAGCATGGATGTGGTATCCCTATACCCATCGATTGACGTAGATTTTGCAGTGGGAAGTGCGTGGAGATGATCAACGAAAGCCAGGTGGAGTTCTGTAATGTCGACACAGAAGAAGAACGGGCCTCCTACTTAGACTGACATATAATAGTGAATACTTAGATAAACATAATCTTAGTAGTTTCTGCCCCAGTAGATGTTTAAGAGGGTAGACGCCGCTACAATTACTTCTATGGCTAGGAAGACACATATAGAAAGATGGCGCGGATGGACCAGAGCCATACGGAGCACCGCAAATGTCCATCAGGTAAGAAAATGATCGCACATGCACTAGGAGCTAGTATAAGAGTTACCCTAAAAGGCCACACATTAAATTTAATAATAAAATATATGGCCAGGACGAGGGGGGGCAGCCATCGGTGTTAGTATCGCTGGTGATGTGGCCAACTCTTCATGGTATGGTGGGACAGAAGGCTTACAGAATGCCTACTGCAGAAATCCATACTCGTAAACATGTACTCTCGCTATGTTGATGATAGCAACATA
>NC_043004.1:57455850-57472157 GCF_006345805.1 Octopus sinensis | reverse complement strand
TCAACGAAGTTTCAGCTCTAAGGATGTGGCCATACTGGGGCACCGGTATATACATAATTATATATATATATATATGTTTGTATGTATGGCTGTGTGGTAAGTAGTTTGCTTACCAGCCACACGGTTCTGGGTTCAATGTCTTCTGTTGGGCAACTGTCTTCTACTATAGCGTCGGGCCGACGAAATCCTTGTGAGTGTATATTTGTCCCCCAACAACGCTTGACAACCGATACTGGTGTGATTACGTCCGCGTAACTTAGCGGTTCGGCAAAAGAGACCGATAGCATAAGTACTGGGCTTACAAAGAATAAATCTTGGGATTGATTTGTTCGATTAGATGTGGTGCCCAAGCATGGCCGCATTCAAATGACTGAAACAAGTAAAAGAATAAAAGAATAGAATATATATATATATATATAATATACACACAAAATCTATCTATCTATCTATCTATCTATCTATCTATCTAATCTATCTATCTATATAGATAGATAGATAGATAGAAAGCATATATATATATATATATATATATATATATATATATATTATATATATATATATATTATATATTATACATATATATATATATGTGTGTGTGTGTGTGTGTATTCTTTTATTTGTTTCAAACATTTAACTGCGGCGATGCTGGAGCACCACCTTTTAGTCTGACAATAAAGCATATTACTCTACCTCTAGTATTCGAGTACTATTTTCCCACCTTGTTTCGCATTTATGTGCCTACTCAGGTGTATGTATATATATATATATATATATATAATGTATGTATAAATATGTATAATGTATATATATATACATATGTGCGTGTGTATATGCGCGCGCGTGTGTATGTACGTGTCTGTGTGTCAGTCTGCGTGTCTACATGAATGTATGTATATACATATGTATGTACGCATGCATAGATATAGTTATATATGTATGTATGTACGTATGCATAGATATAGTTATGCATTTATGTAAGTATATATGAATACATTTGTGTGCATAAATGTATGTTGTGTTTATATATTTCTGTTGCTTCTTTTCCTTAGAGAAACCTATTTTTACCGCTGACTGTAGGCGTTTAGATTTCCTGATAAATTCTATTATCTAAGAGAATAATTGGTTAATGCAAATATGGTATATATAACTATAATTATTTGAGAGAATAAACAACGAGAAGAAATGAATGAGAAACATAGTGTAAAAATAAACTTGAAAACGCTGTAGTGCTTTTTTAGAACAAATTTTGCTTTCTCGATTATAAGAAATAAGATCTCTTATTCACTATACATAGCGAATTTTGATACAGATTAAGAAACGTAGATCCTTGCTCACGTATAAGCCCGCACAGACAGGTGCTCGCATGCGCTGACACGCACACGCGCGCATACGTATATTTCATAAATATTCCTATGCACGACTAATCTGCACTGGTTACGTGCATTCATCTCCAGAAACATTGATTACAACACAATTGTGTGTGTTCTGCGTTCGTATGTATGCATGAATATGTCTGTGTCTGTGTTTTTATCTACCTAACTATCTCTCTCACTTTCCCTGTATAAATACGTGTGTGCGTAGATATATATTATATATATATATATATATATAATATATATATAGTAGAAAGCTTACAAAAAAAAAAAGAAACTACACGTGGAAATGCAAGGGGAAAGTAAGAAGAAAAATAAGCGCAATGCACAGTGGAAACCAAAAAATTTAAAGGCTTTCTCTGAAAAGTAACGATAGATATATACAATTAGATAAACTGAGGTAGGAATAAAAGCAATAAAAGTCATTATTGTGAATTGTTAAAGAGATTCAAAAGCATACCGGTTTCGTGAATTTACTAATCATTGCTTTGAATGCACACCGATTAATGAACGGTGTCAGGTCTACTATGTATATATATAATTAGAATCTGTTCAAAACAATTTAGACTTTGATTTATTTCGGCACCCTTTCCGATAGCAGATAAAATGTTAACATAAAAAACGAAAAGACATGAATATATTGTTGACATATATCACAAAAATTTAGAAGTTGCTATCTTTACAACTTTTGCCTATCTTTTGTACATAAAGATCAGATGGAGCCTGATGCCTGCAGCATGAACGTTTAAACTGTATGAAAGAAAAAAGAAAATTCTAAACGTCGGAAAAGTATTAGGAGAACGAAATTCATCCGGAGGTTTTAAAAGATTATCGATGATAATACCAGAATTTTGGTACACGGTACGTTCGATACAAATCGTATGTACTGAGAAGATACCTGTTGATGCTTACAAAGATACAGGAGCATCGTTTTATCCGTGCAGAGCTGTTACATAAGAAGGTGAAAAATCCTTTAGGTGCATAGGTTCACTTTTGAGTAAAATCTTCATCCAAGACCGAAAATCTATTAGAAAATTTTACAGATGGTTATATGCAGATTCTTTCTCATGTACCCGAAATTACGAAGTTTTATTTAATTGTGTTATTGTATTTGCACATATGTGCTCAAATACTACGTTATATATTCAGCAAAAAATAATTCATGTACTTTTCCGCGAAGATCGTTGAAAATAGAAATCCGAGAGTTTCCTACGTGACGCTGATAAATAAACGGTGCTAATGAATCTAAAAAGGTTTGCTCTTCTTTGAAATAGAATATAATACATATATATAAAGATATACATACATGTATGTACATATATATATATATATATACATACACATATATATGTATGTTTATATGTATGTATACATTATATATATATACATACACATATATATATATGTTTATATGTATGTATACATTATATATATATATGTTATATGTATGTATACATTATATATATATATATACATACACATATATATATATATATGTTTATATGTATGTATACATTATATATATATATATATATATATATAGAGAGAGAGAGAGAGAGATAGATAGATAGAGAGAGAGAGAGGAGAGAATGAAAAGGAGAGACAGGACTTTTGAAATATTTGATGAGCGTAGGTGAAAACTGCCTCTGTGTGTACGTAATGTAAGGGGCCAATCATATCTACTGGTTGGTTATACAGGAAATAGGTTAGGTTTGGTGACAAAAAGTGCGCGGCAACAAGAGAAGTGGAGAAGGCTCAAGAGCTTCAGTTCTGTGGAGTGTTTGGGGAATTGAGACAGAAACACGTTGCAGGAACTGTGGTATTTATCGCAACGTCAGTGTCAGTTACAAAACAGACTTTGTCAGTATTCTAATGTATTGTGTTGTACGGAAAGTTCATACCGATTCATAGTAGCTTACATTTCGACTTATTTTAGAGCATGGTTGAGTCCATAAAATAGGATTTGACTACACCTCCATTTAGAGAACTGCTTAAGCCATATTTTCGTGGAAGAAGGTTTATGTTCCTATAACATGTGTTATTTCTACAACCTTTTAAAATGGAAGATAAGAAAGTTCATTTTCGGAACTTTATGTTTTGGGAACCAGGCAAAAATTGCTGCAGCTCGGCTGGGATGTGTTACCCTACCCTCCATATTCACTAGATATTGCTCCTTCGGATTTCCACTTATTCAGGTCTCTACAGAATAGACTTAATGGTAAAAATTTCAATTGCTTGGATGACGTAAAAAGATACCTTGATGAATTATTTGCCATGAAAGCACCTCAATTCTGGAAAGTGGGTATTTTCAAGTTAAAGAAAGATGGAAACGTATTGTGTAACAAAATGTTTTATATTTGGTTGATTAAAAATGTAATGGCAAGTATTTATTGACGTTTTTCTTTCCATTAAAAATCGTCACGAATTTTCCGGATAACCCAATAATATAATTGTTAATAAATTATGCAAAAGCACATTATCTTATTTGTCCTGTTAATATAGAATATGAAATTTCCGATCTGAGGTGGATTCGGTAGGAATTTCAAGCAGAGGTAGGGCGAAAGCGTAGCGGTACATTCGTTGTAATTGAAAAATGTGTTATAGAACGGTACTTAAAGCGCCAACTGTGAATCGCTTACGAATTTGAATATGAACTTTGATTTCGTTATGTATAATCGGACTCCATTTAATAGATAGATTTTCTTCACTTCACACAGAGTAACCACCGAGAAGCGACAATTTGATGGAAAGCAATCTAACTGTTAAGCAAATGCTGTTCATTACACCTTAGTAGAGTAACTTTAAATGTAATAACAACACACGGAAACCGTCAATTCATGACTGTGAGTCGAACACCGTGCCAACTAGACCACACTCCTTCACACGTATCATCAAAAGAAACTAAAATTATGTAGATCTAATATAATGATATTAACAGGAAAAGCTTTGCCTATAATTTTTTGTTTTACATTCTAAAAGATTTTAAATATAATTCTGTGATGCTTATCACACTCATGTATATATATTGATATTTTATTTTCCGTTTTAATTACGTTTACAAAATTTTCATTCCCTAATGTATGATATATTAAAGGTAAAATATTACGCTTTATTATTTAGTATTGGCATTTGGTGGTCTATACTTTATAGGATATTGTTATCTTTCTTCTGACTGCATTGATCATTAATGCACGTAATTCACGTGTAAATGAGCCTCTTACACAGTTTATCTGGCCGCTTTCATCAACGCAGTGATATTATATTAAAAAAACACGTGCTTCACAACGATATTAAATTTCCATATATGCATGTGTGTGCATCTGTTTTCATACATATGTATGTAAACGTACTCCTGTAATTATGTCATCTGTATGCAGCGCTTCTCTTCAGCAAAGATGAGAAACTTCAATAAAATACCTGACATCAAAGCCACGTCCCGTACGTAAGAATATATAAATTATAATATAATATAATGTATATATATATAGTAGGAAGCACTCCGTCGGTTACGACGACGATGGTTCCGGTTGATCCGAATCAACGGAACAGACTTCTCGTGAAATTAACGTGTAAGTGGCCGAGCACTCCACAGACACGCATACCCTTAACGTAGTTCTCGGGGATATTCAGCGTGACACAGAGAGTGGCAAGGCCGGCCCTTTGAAATACAGGTACAACAGAAGCAGGAAGTAAGAGTGAGAGAAAGTTGTGGTGAAAGAGTACAGCAGGGATCACCACCATCCCCTGCCGGAGCCTCGTGGAGCTTTAGGTGTTTTCGCTCAATAAACACTTACAACGCCCGGTCTGGGAATTGAAACCGCGATCCTATGACCGCGAGTCCGCTGCCCTAACCACTGGGCCATTGCGCCTCTTCTATATATATATAGTATATATGTGTATGAATAAATTCATTCATCTTCAATAATTTTAAGATCTCTCTCTCTCTCTCTCTCTCCTTTCACTCATTCTTTCACTGACACATTATCTTTCTCCTTTCACTCTACCTGCTTACCATGTGTGTGTGTTTTATCACATACACAGACACGCATATATATATATATATATATATATATGGATGTATAGTAAATCCAATAAAGAAGAACACGCACAAAAAGTGAACATCGCGAGAACGTTGTACATGTAATGTATTAGCAGACATTCAGGAAAGGAAAGAAAGATGGTTTAATGTTTCGAGCAGACGCTCTGCTTCGGAAGCATAGCAAAGTCCAAAAGAAGGGAAGGCAGAGGAAGAAAATCGCCAACGATTCACATGTGGTTACATTTTGAAATATGGATGTATACTTATGCACACATACAGAAAGTATATATATTCATACCTGCATATTTAACTACAGATACATTTTACACTTGATTTTCTCGAGTTACAGCCTGGAAAAGTAAGGCTTTTCAGCAATGGAATTAACCAGCTACTATGCTCATTATCAATGCAGTCTTTAAGCATAACAGTAAAAATATGCAAGAAATTTCTCAAGCTTAATATATGAATTTGTTTGTTGTTATCTTCACTTCAGTGATAATGCTTAGTATATTTCTTAGAATGTTACTCTTTCGATGCAGGAAGATATGAATGAAAACTTAATGAGAATACTCAGTCATAAGCACACACACACACAGAGAGGTACTCAAGAACACACACAGAAACATACATACAAAAATGCCCATACTGTACGACGTGAAACCTGTCCAGCGAGTCAACAATTCTCTTCTCATTTTCCCCCTCCAGAATCTATCCATCTCTCTTTTTAGTTTTCACATTAATTAACCAACAATCTCTGGTACATTGTATTCCTAGGGACGAGGGTGCCAAAGATGTGTCTTTTAAACTTAACGCAAAATAAATTTCGGCAAAATATTCGTTCCAAAGTGCAAGGGTTTTTTTCTGTATCAGGTCCAGTGTTTATATTCTTTCAGGGTAAAAGTGGTTTAAAGTTATCCACAGTTATGCACCCATACAGACACCTAAGGACATACACACAAACTTCTTTTAACTTTTTACTGTTTCAGTTACTGGACAGGGCCCTTCGAGGGTTTAGTCGATACCTGTCAACGTTGGCAGGATCGTTAACACGCCGGGCGAAATGTTTAGCTGTCTTTCAAATTCTGCCTAGGTCGATATAGGTATCAGTGGTCTACTGGGGTCGATGCAATCAACTTAAATCTTCCTTCGAAATTTCAGGTCTTGTGCCTTCAGTAGAAAGCATTGTTTATTATTATTATTATTATTATTATCATTATTATTATTGTTATTATTATTTCGAGTAGATGAATGTAAAAGAAGCAAAACAAGATGTCATAGTGCTGGAGACTATCACAGATAGCGCGAGTGCGGGCATGAGCATAAACACAAACCTCATGTATGTGTGACAAGATTCCGAATAGTTCTCACCTATCAAATTACATTCAAAATGTGCATCCACATTGGGTTACACTACACTACAGTAGAAAGCTCTTGTGAAAAGATCCATACAATGGCGGCAACAATATGACTTGAAGAAAACTTCTTTACTACAGAGTTATGATAAGCCTCTTCACATCACAGTTATACCCACATACAAATGGTATATCAACTGTGAGTTTGTTTTTGAATGTAAATATTTATTCCTTCTCTTACTATAATTCTCTATCTGCTTGTCTTTCTATTTCTTTCTTCCACTGTTTCCCTCAATCCATAGTGAATGTCCGAGAGGTTACGTTCTTCTATCTTAGAAATTGCAATTTTCATGTTAAAAGCTGTAATTTCTCAATACCATGTACGTTCCCCACCATTTCTGCCTCATGAAATGATTAAAACTCAATGTAAATTATTGTGAAGTATTAATTTTGTGAATAATTATTTTTGATTCTTTATCGGATTTCAATACCCCAATACGTCTTTTCTCTTGACATTTTAACGGCATTAGAAACATCATTATTTATCCGGTTGGCCCTGATGATTTCCGGTGTCCAGTGTAAAAGATCAAGTCATTCATCTGTCATCACAATACCCATATCCTGTTGTTAAAAAAATAATAATAAAAGACATGCAAGACACATTTTGCCAGGAAATTTCCGGTTATGAAAATTACTCATTTCTAGTTTCATGTGAATGTCAATGAATAAACAATGACTCGATAACACAGAAAACAAAAGTCCTACTTGATGAGGTATCCCATTTTAGTCCATGAGATCAATGAGAGAAATACTAAACTTCGCAGTTCAGATCTAAGGCTTTTAACGCTTCGCTGCTTTTGCTTTCATATTTACGACATCTGTGCTTTACTGATTATGCACGGCTCTACACATACAATTGTTAATGTCTAATTTGTGAATGCTTGGTTTCCAGAATTTCAGGTAGTATATATCGATCTCTTACGAGGAAACAAAATGAGAGATTGCTTCGTGTGAGTTTATACCTTGTCTATAAAAGCCGGTCATATTAAATTGCTCTTGAATAATACTCGCAAATAAATATCCTATCGGCCGCTACAGTTCCCTACTCTTGTATATATACACGGGTCAGAGTTTTTAACGCTGTAGTTGTGAATGTTACGTTATTATATGCCCACGTATAAGAAAGCGGTAACTGCAGCAATTAATTATATACTTCCAATATTTCCATAATCATTTGTCTAAATATATAATATCAATAATATAATTGATGTTAGCAATAAATTATCTGGTATTTGCAGTGGGTGTTTGCTAACAACCGTTGCTGAATTAGCAACGAAATATCCCGACTAATAAATCAAGAAGTCATTTTCTAAAACAAATTCATCGTTTCGTAATTGAATTGAACACAAAATAACATTTTAAAGGTAATTTATTTGTCAATTAGCAGTTCAAGAGATATGGTAATGACGGGCAACCATCATTAGCTTGTTGATAGATACTTAAATATACATGATATCCAAAGAGTATATACTCATGTAAACGAAATGCGTATCCCCTCAACTTAACGTTCCATGCTTCTTTCGATCTATCTGTAAAATACAATTTATTCAATATATAATTGCTTTACGCCAAATCATAATATAATATATCATTTAGGGCCAAACATTATTTATCAGATAAATGTTCGTGGGGAGGGTGGGGGAAATTGGATGGAGAAATGATAATAGAGACAAATATATAAAAGCAAAATAATTTTTCTCTATAATATATCCTTCATATAATTATTCTGAGTCACGCAATACACACAGCCGCAACACACACACACACACATACACACACACACACACACACACACACACACACATACACACACACACACTTATGCAAACTCCCTAACATGAATAATTGTATGCATATGTACATAGTAATATATATATATATATATATACGAAAACCATATTATTTATATGCATATAACATATATATGTTATTTATATAAACTTGTATGTATATTATAAGTATGCGTATTATTTATCTACATACATATGCATAGTATTCATATCCGTATGCATGTACACACACATATATCATCATGTACATAGAGTAAGACACGCATCACATACCTTATAGAGATTACCGTAATATTAGTTTTAATGGGTGAAAGAGAAAATGGATAACAAATATTCAAATTAAGATAAATAGTACTTAATCTCTAATAAACATAAAATACCCGACTTGTACATTCATTATTAATTTTATATACATTAATATTCAAAGATATATGTTGACACAAACATACACATGTACAGTATACATAAATATACAATTATGTATATGCGTTTACATATATATATATATATATATATATGTAAACGTATTGTTATATATACATCCGAAATGTATAGTATTATACATACATCACGACTGATCCTACCTATCGGTTTCGCGTAAAGAGTGCCACGGAGTATGAGGTAACAATGCGATTATAGACCTTTACGCTCATACATATATATATATATATATGTATATTTTTTATGTCTTGCTGCTTTTGGTCATAAAATTGTAGGTATGCGGTCGCACCACTTTGAATGATTTAGGTAAAACAAATCCACCTCAGTACTTATTTTCTGTTTTTTTTCTTAAATCTTACTGTCGTTGCTGAATTGTCATAGTATGGAGACATAAACAAACCAGCACTGGATGTCAGGCATGATGAAGGACAATAAAAAACACACACACACACTTATGTGTGTGTATAGATATGTATATGTGTGTACGTATATATGCATGTAAGTATATATATATATTTATTTATTTATTCAATAAGTGATCACGTGTGTATCGTTGATGATTTTCTTCTTTCGTCTTCCCTTCCTTGGACCTTTCCTTTTTCTATGTTTCTGACAAAGAGCTTCGCTCGAAATGTTAAATACTCCTTCATTCTTTCCTTTCCTGAGCGTCCAATAACACTATACTTGTTTCACGTCCTCACGTTGCTGCATTTTCTCTTTGTGTTTTCATGTTTGGATTAACTGTTTATATAATGTATGTATAAGTATATATATATATATATATATATATATATATATATATATATATATATATATATATATATATATATATACGTATGCATAGAGACGCGCACGCGAACACACATATATACACACATGTATATATCGGTTACAATTTCTGCAAGTCCAGCAATTTGGTGGAAGGGAGTAACTCGATTTAACCGACGCCACTACTCGACCTGTGTCTGGTTGATCCACTCGGAAGGCATGAGATAGAGTCGACCGTGTAGTAATTTGAACTCAGAACAAAGACGGACGATATGCTACCAAGCATTTTGGCTGTCGTGCTAACGTCTCTGCCACCTCGCCGCCTTCACACATACTTGCCAACATACATACACACATATATACATATATATATATATATATATATTGTATATATGTATATTTACTCTTTTACTCTTTTACTTGTTTCAGTCATTTGACTGCGGCCATGCTGGAGCACTGCCTTTAATCGAGCAACTCGACCACGGCACTTATTCTTTGTAAGCCCAGTACTTATTCTATCGGTCTGTTTTGCCGAACCGCTAAGTAACGGGAAAATAAACACACCAGCATCGGTTGTCAAGCAATGCTAGGGGGACAAACACAGACACAGAAACACACACACATACACGTATATATACATATATACGACGGACTTCTTTCAGTTTCCGTCTACCAAATCCGCTCACAAAGCTCTGGTCGGTCCGAGGCTATAGTAGAAGACACTTGCCCAAGGTGCCATGCAGTGGGACTGAACCCGGAACCATGTGGTTGGTAGACAAGCTATTTACCACACAGCCACTCATGTGTATATATAGTGAAGGCGCATGGCTCAGTGGTTAGAGCGTCTAGCTTATGGTTGTGAGTTCGAATTCCGGACCGGGCTGCGAGTTGTGTTTTTGAAGAAGACACTTTATTTAATGTTGTTCTAGTTCACTCAGCCGTAGAAATGAGTTACGATGTCACAGGGGCCAAGCTGTACCGGCCCCTTTGCCTTTCCCTTGGACAACACTGGTGGCGTGGAGCGGGGAGGCCGGTATGAATGGACGACTGCTGGTCTTCCATAAGCAACCTAGCCTCGACTTGTTCCCTTGGAGGGTAACTTTCTAGGTGCACTCCTATGGTCTGTCATGACCAAAGGGGATCTCAGCATATAGTTAGATAGATAGATAGATAGAGAGAGAGAGAGAGAGAAAGAGAGAGAGAGAGAGAGAGAGAGAGAGAGAGAGAGAGAGGTTCTATAATATACATATGAGGTTTTAAAATATACATGTGTGTATAAGAAGTTTTTTTTCTAACCACCTGATTTTCAGACAAAAATGAAAGAGGACCATCATATATACACACATGCGTGTGTGTGTGTGTGTTATGTATGTATGTGTGTATGAGCGTGTGTGTGTGCCTGTATTTGTGTCTATCCCCCGCTACCGTATCGCAGCCGGTGTTTTCAACCGAGTAAAAAAAAAGGATCCGATATGAAACGTGGCTTTAAAAATAGTTGTAAGAACTGAGGTTGGTAAGCCTGACTAAAATACCTCAAGGTGGTGCCCCAGCATGGCTGCTGTCTAATGACTGAAACAACAGATTAAAGATATACCTACACATGTAATTTCAAACACATATACAAACACGCACATTTACCCGCCTACACGTACAACAGAAATATTTATAATCTGTTTTTTTTTTTATCTTTCATTATATAAATTATGAAGAACAATCAGCTTTGAAAACCTGATTGCCGATCATCATGAACAGTTGGATGTCGCCACGAACGTCATCCCATATAACTCCATTATGTCAGTTTGAAGCCTTGATCTTTAAGTAGCAACCATTATTCCAAATGACATGTCGCCAATGTAAGCTCTTTAGAATGCGATTTCATTTGAAAGATGACAGTTCTGTTTTCACGCTATAGCCCAAACAACTGTATCTCTGGAATTAAACTGTCGAATATTAGGTTGGAAATGGTGATCCGATGAGAAATACAATCATTTACTTTGAGATTGGGTATTCACTGGATTCGAACTTTAACATCTTGTGAATCACACACAATAATAAATATTAGTTCGTAATATAATTTATCGATACATAGCTGGTAGATTATTCAGCTGGATTCCGTTCAGCTCAATATGTTTTCCAAAAGTTTATTGCGTTACATAAGGGCAACTGTTAAATAGGCTATATGCTGTTTAATATCAAATATTTTCCAATATATATATATATATATATATATATATATATATATATATATATATATATATATATATATATATATATACAGCCACACACACACACATATATATATATATATATATATATATATATGTATGCATGCGTATATATGTATATATGATATATATGTTTATGTATATAAATATATATAAGTATGTATGTCTGTGTATGCATGTGTATATATGTATATGAATATACAATCGTGTGTATGGACTTACACACACATTCATATATATATATATTATATATATATATATATATATATATGTATATATACATATGCACGTGAGTGTGTTTGCATATGTATAAATGCCTATATATGAATGTATATAGTTTGAGTGCCTGTGCTTTTCTATCGCTGTATCTGAAGAGAAATAGGATTACCAATAATCCATGACAGATGATTCCTCGCCAATCAATAAAATGTAGTTTTGATGTAGCTAAAGATACTGGCAGAGCTCAAAGTGAGTAGGAATAATTCCACTAAAAAGGGTTCTGTGAATGAAGGCTTTTTTGTGTAGTGTAGGAAATAAGGTAAGAGTGAAGCACTTATTTATAATACAATGCATTACTTGAAAGACGTCAGAAGCTATTTTATACAGAACCAGATTCGAGATTCTCTGCAAAATATTGATGGTCTTCTTGAAACCTTCGTAAGTTTTTAAATTGGAAAAGCCAAAGATGAAAGGCAATTTACAATTCCGTGGCCATGTCGATTTATATTATATGAAATCAATGATTACAATATCCAATGTACGTGTCCTTTTTTAGAAGAGGTAGAAATAGCAAAGGTTATTTCGTTGCTATTTCTAGCAAGAGGCGCAAACACGTAAATGCGCTTTCCTCGGTTTGATGGAATGAGCAATAAGTGAAGCAGTGGGCTGGTATTGTGTAAATCAAATGTTGTGTGGTAAGTAGCTTGCTAACCAACCACATGGTTCCGGGTTCAGTCCCACTGCGTGGCATCTTGGGCAAGTGTCTTCTGCTATAGCCCCGGGCCAACCAATGCCTTGTGAGTGGATTTGGTAGACGGAAACTGAAAGAAGCCTGTCGTATATATGTATATATATATGTGTGTATGTGTGTGTGTGTTTGTCCCCCTAGCATTGCTTGACAACCGATGCTGGTGTGTTTACGTCCCTGTCACTTAGCGGTTCGGCAAAAGAGATTGATAGAATAAGTACTGGGCTTACAAAGAATAAGTCCAGGGGTCGATTTGCTCGACTAAAGGCGGTGCTCCAACATGGCCTCAGTCAAATGACTGAAACAAGTAAAAGAGAGAGAGAGAATAAAGGCACTCATCTACGCATAGAATTATTTTGTGCCAGCCAGACCTTCTGCCTGGTGCTTATGTAACGGAATCAAAAGTCAATCGTCGCAGTATTCAGGCAGAGCTTGTACTCAGTCTCAAATGAGCATTGCAATTTTTTAGACCAATGATACAGAGTTTCTTCTCTTTGACTGCCAGATTTTTAATTATTTCCCCAGTAATGGAGTAACGCATTCGTAGACTTGTTAGTATTTGTTGTGACTATGGCAATAAACTTCTCAGATAAGAGTAATTAGTACAATGATTTTGGATTATTTAATTCATGCTCCGAGGTCAAATTCAAACAGAAAAGATAATACCTCAACCTGTAAAAGTCACTCATATAAACATGAGACAAAAATTACTTTTATTGTTTTGACCAGCAAAATCTTGTACCTTATTTAGGAATGGAGCTTTCTGAACACATTTTATGTAATCTTTTCCTAAATCTAAATATATGTATTAATAACATTTCTGAAACTAGATTCCACTGTTTTGTAGCTGGTGACATGCGATGGCGTGTGTTAATACTGCTCGTGATACTCATACTGAATGTTAGCATTAGACTTGATACATCACTAAATAAAGAGCAAAGAAAATTCAATTGGTGTGACTCAAAATGAAGGGTTTCAGATAATCTGATATACTTCATTTACCACTTCTTAAATTTTACCTTCGCTAAAGATATTTTTGCACCTGTATACCATAAAAAGTAGGAATAGGACATTATACCAAACCATGTTTAATTATTTTACATTCTTTATTGAACTGAATGTTCTAATAAAATTAAAACCAACATTAATATCAGCCTTCACATTACTCCGTCAAACAATTCTTTTTTATTTACATTTCCTCGAACGAATCATGCATTGTCTTACTACTTTGCAATCTTGATGATGAGGTTACTCTGCGTAGAATGACATTGTAGGTTAGGTGCGAGAGGCCAAATCTGGCGAGTCTGAATGTATAACAGAATAATTATGTCGGATATGGTAGGTTTAAAAACTATGGGTTAAGACACAGTGGGCAAAGTTAATGTCTTTGTGGAATAGTTTTGGTCCTAAGTACTAATCAGGTGTAACAGTAGCAAAACAAGTTTACAAACCTCAATGCTGTCACTATGTGCTGACTGATAAAACCTTTAAATGTAAATCGTAAATACGAGTAGTTCAAGTAGCAGATTTCAGATATTTTATTGCCGTATAACTTCGATTCGTACGAAAATATTGATGGATTTTCATTGGATGTTTAATCACAGATGAGAAGCAACTCGATCAAAGTTTAGTTAAAATAATGGTGTTTCACGGAGGAAAATCAAAGCCTATTTAAGAAGATTCCTTAATAGAAATATACAAACAATTCAGGTAACAATAAACGTCATAAAAGCACAAACAATGAAGATCATTACTCCGAAGAAGGAAGCTTATTAAAAGAAAGCCTACTATTTAATAAGGTATTACTATGTTTTCTTGTTCGTCAGTTTTTGTAGCCAGTTCATTGTTCCTTTTCATTCTGCGCTTTGTTTTTACTTATTTTCCCTCCTAATATTTCTTTCTGTATTTATCTTTTAACTTCAGTCAATTATTTTGTACTACTTTCCTTTCTTTTAATGACTCATTCTGTGTTTTACTGTCTTTCTTTAAAACCAACATAACAGCCCGTGTTTCCCAATAATTGTTAATTATATACTTTGAGATCCGAATCCCTCACCACAAAAAATAATATTTGCAGAAATTATCGCTTCGCAATACTAATGATATGATAGCATTCATGGTTGATATCGATATCAAAGAAACAGAGAGAAAGGGAGAGAGAGAGAGGGGGGAGAAGGAGACGGATGGAAAAAGACAGAGAGAAACAGAGAGAGAGAGAGAGAGAGAGAGAGAGAAGACAGAGAGACAGACAGAGGCATCGAAAGAGTGAAAGAGAGAAAGCAGGATAGTGGTAGGCATAAAGATAAAGTGAAGATGAGAAATTAAAAGAAGAAGAGAGAAATATGGAAGGAGTCGAGTTCAAATCGTATACACACACTAGAATCTTATTGAGAAAAATATAAAAAATCCTTCACTCGTGTAGTTTTATCTCGAATATAAAAATACATGACTTTACATTCATCAGGCATGTTAAATTTCCGCAATAATACATACGTATTTGTGTGATTGTGACTTAATTTGATATTTACCTCCGCCAAAGAAGGAGGTTATGTTTTCATTGGCGTTGGTTTGTCCATCTGTCCGTCTGTGTGTAAAATAACTCAAAACGTTGTAAACGGTATTTAATGAAACTTGCAGGAAGAGTTGGTAATGACACAAGGAATAGATGATGAAATTTGGATAGTGATCCGGGAATTTTATGGATTCTTGAAGGATTTTTCATTTGTTATATTTACTTTACATAAAGTATTACAATGTTACGTTCTTTGATTATCTCCCTTGAAAACACATCATTTCCACGTAACTTATGGTGGCGTTGCTGTTTAGAGACAGTGTTGATGACGATGGTTGAGATAAGTATGGGAGGAGGATAAAATAGTATCGGTGGTGGTTATAATGGCGACAGGAGCGGTGTGATATGTGATATTTTACCGCAGAACATTACTTTTTACAAATTAAACGGGAAAAAAATGTAATTAGATTCTTAATTTACGTATGGCTGTCTTCAAAATACATTGGAACTAACAAATTTTCACTTATATATATACAAACAAAATATATGATGTAAAATTAAATCAGTGAAAGATTCTAACAGAGGACATACAAATATTCGTAACTGCAATGATAGATATTATTAGGTAGAGGTAAAATTTCAACAAACGGGATTGATTAAGAGTTATGATGAACCGAATCGACATCAGCGGCATGATTAAAATTTCAAAAGCGCTATGAATATAATATATATATATATATATATAATATATATATATATATATATATATATATATAATAT
>NC_043004.1:57438350-57443350 GCF_006345805.1 Octopus sinensis | reverse complement strand
TTGAAAGGTCATATACCTCTATATGCATATACAAATTTCTATACACATATATATTGTGTACACGTGGAAATGCGTTTGTGTATATAAACATATATACGTGTGTGTGTGTGTGTGAGTATATATATTTGTGTACATCGTGTGTATAGTGAGGTGTATTTCTCCAAGGAATTAAAACAATACCATTAGCCATCAAATGTGTGAATCCAGCCAGACGTCCTATTCATCTTGGTTGGAGACTTTTGTGGCCCAACTCCCAGTGGAGATCCACGCCACAAAATAAATAAAGGTTAACTGAACAATCTTTCTTTTAGCTTGATGTATCCTTATAATGTATTCAACATGTGAAAATGGTGCAATTAGTTTTAAAGCTACCGCTCCTGATGCTCTTTGCAATACGATATGTCCCGTGGTGATTATTAATATCATATAAAATATTTGCGGGCGCGATAGGATATCATCATCTTATTTAGGTGGTAGGCGTTGGTTTATTAAGTTTATTAAGTAATACTTATATTTTGAGATTATAAACCATGCTATTATTGAACTCGATACGTTTATCGATCTTTTAAATGACAGGCTTCAAAATTATTACAGTTAAAAACAGGAATTATCATCGTTGGTTAAAAAAAAAATGGATATTTAATATATGACTGATATCTCAAAGCATATGTTTATATGCTTTAACAGTATCAGGGTACGAGTTTCGTATCAGAGCAAGCTATATACTTTTAAGTAGCTTGTGTCGAATTATTTATATAATCCTTTATACTGAAGGCACAAGGCCTTGAAATTTTGGTGAAGGCGTCTAATCGATTACATCGACCGCAGCGATTCATTGGTACTTAATTTATCGACCGCGACATAATGCAAGGCAAAGTCGACTAAGCACTTCGTCCGGCGTGCTAACGATTCTGTCAGCTCGACACCTTAAAACTGTTTATATAATAGCCACTATTATAGCCTTGCTAAATATAGTGAAACATTCAAACATATATGGAATTTAAACTCTGTTCAATGTCTAAATCCAAGTGAGGTCAACTTACCCTTTCATTGTTTCGGATTGTATAAAAATGGTTCGAATCAACTGCTAGAGTGGGGGATTAAGCGTCATGATATCTGTTCTAGCTGTTAGTATCCCACAGCTCGGCTTACGAGAATACTTTTGTTAAGCAGCATCAGCTCAAAGGCGACAGTTCTTCCCGCGGACAATATCGCTGGTGAGAGAGGCTTGCATGCTTGGGCAAATGCAAGAGTTCCGTAAGAAAAATAAACATTCCAAAGCCAATACATCTGAGCAGATAAATGGTGAGACTTGATCGACGATATAATGGGAGTTAAATTGAAAGTTAGAATTATGGAGCAATGGAACCATATTATAGTAGAAAAGGCACTACGAAATATATGTAGCGGAAGGCGATACAATTATAGTAAAATAGAAGAGCATAGACTCAGTTACACAAAAGAGGCACTACCTAGGTGCGATAGAACATGGTACGATATTGCAGAATAACAAACACCTAATTAATGGTATTGGATGGAGAAAATTTACAGTTACAAAATCTTCTTTAATAGAAGTGTCTGTGTTCATATTTTAAAATTAACAGGAACAATATTTCTTTGTTAATATCATATTCTTAGATGACTGTCATTAAGGTAATACGTGATATATATATATATATATATGACCGCGTGTGTACCGTTGGTGATTTTTCCCTCCGTCGTCCCTTCTCTGGATCTTTCTTTTTCCTATGTTTCTGACGAAGAGCTCCGCTCGAAACGTAAAACCCTCCTTCTTCCCTTGCTTCCTGAGCGTCCAATAATACTATATTTGTTCCACGTCCTCGCGTTGTTGTGTTTTCTTTTTGTGTTTTTCATGTTTGGATTAACTTTATATATATATATATATATATATATATATATATATATATATATATATATATATATATAGTGGCTGTGTGGTAAGGAGCTTGTTTACCAACCACATGGTTCCGGGTTCATTCCCACTGCGTGGCACCTTGGGCAACTGTCTTCTACTATAGCCTCGGGCCGACCAAAGCCTTGTGAGTGGATTTGGTAGACGGAAACTGAAAGAAGCCCGTCGTATATATGTATATATATGTATGTGCGTGTATGTTTGTGTGTCTGTGTTTGTCCCCCTAGCATTGCTTGACAACTGATGCTGATGTGTTTATGTCTCCGTCACTTAGCGGTTCGGCAAAAGAGGCCGATAGAATAAGTACTAGGCTTACAAAGAATAAGTCCCGGGGTCGAGTTGCTCGATTAAAGGCGGTGCTCCAGCATGGCCGCAGTCAAAATGACTGAAACAAGTAAAAAAAATATATATATATACGCGTATGTTATAACTTACACACACATACACACACACACATATATATATGCATATAGGTATGCTATCATATATAAGAAGGATAAAGATACGATTATCAATGACCTTGGCATTGTACCTAGAAAGTTACTCTCCAAGGCACAATTCCGGGCAAGGTTGTTTATAGAAGACCAGCAGCCACCCATGCATAGCAGCCCCCTCTCTCCACACCACCGATGTCGTTCAAGGGGTAAAGGAAACGCCGATACAGTTTGGTATGAGTGTTATATTAGATACTTACCTACCTACATAGATACATTCATCATATATATACATATATACGCACCTAATCATACACATCTATCTATCTATCTATCTATCTATCCATCTATCTATCTATCTCTCTATATATTTACAGAGAAAGAGAGAGTGAGAGAGAGTAAATTTGTGAGCTTATTTACATTTCACAATATCGTAAGAAAAAAAAGGGACTCTATACCGGGTATATTTCCAAAAGGATAATTAAAAACAAACACCATTAATTTAGTACAGCCATCGCTCTAAGTCTGATTTATACAAGTATTACATTCAAGAAAAACTCCTCTAGATCATCCACCGTTAAAAAAACATAAGTATTACGGACTATCATGGCGCCTACAACGAAGATTAAAGTTATTGATCATCTACAACGGAAGCCAGTTCTGGTCCATTTGCCAGAGGCTACATCTACAGCGGAACGAAACATCTTTTTAAATAATTGTTAAATTGCAAGGCGCCTTACAAAGCCGTTTTTGCACCAAAGGTGTCTATTTATGGAGTCAATGTACTGCTCGACACGATCAATTGATTGTGTTAACGAGCAATTTCTGACGGACTCTAAAAGAAATGCTACAAGGAAATAGGCATGAAGGCTTGTTTCGTCTGGACGCATAAGCTATGCGCGTGAGCACATAAGCTTCCATATACGCGCATAAATATGCACATACAAACTTGAATATACACATAAAACTACAAACACACGAACAGTATGAGATCAAATATCAATGTTATCGTTAACGGACAAACACACACAAACACACACACACACATATATATATATATGCATGAATGTGTATATCTTTGTTACGTAAATTCAACATTTCTCGCACATGCTAACGCACTCACACACACACACCCTTATGTATATTTTTGTATCCACTGTAAATCTAAATATCTTTTGTTGTTTTTCTCACCCTAATGTTCTCTCATAACTCTTCTACTCCCTGTCATTTGCAATATGTATTTTGTTATTTCGACTGTTATACTCGTCTTTGTTAGTATTATGAACGACAGCAACAAATATCTTTTGATTGCCCATACGAATATACGTGTTTGTTTTCGCGTGTGTGTGTGTGTGTGTGTGCAGACGTATATCCCGATACGTCTATATAATTATATCATTAATCATGCATATATAAATCTATCTATATGCGCGTGTGTGTGTATGGGTACCTGTGTGGTGCGCGTGTTTTTTATGTATGAATGAATGTACGTATCCAATATGAAGTAGATGTGATATCAAAGTCTAGTAATTGCGGTGTGTTATTACTTGTTTGGGATATTAATGAAAGTCTTCCAAACAGAAGTATTAAACATACAATCTTGATGGACAATTTCTTGATTCACTTTCCATTTCATATTTGCTTACCTCCTTATTCCACTAGATTTGTTATTTGAACTAATGACGATAGTATTCGAAACGATGATGGTTCTAGTCAATGTTTCTTGATTGACTGTTAAATGAAATAAACCTTTCTACTGATGATGAAAGGCAAATTTGAACTCAGAAAGTAGCGACGGACGAAATACCACTTAACATTTCATCCAGCGTGCTAACGATTCGGCCAGCTCTCCGCCTTTGTTAAATGACATAATGATAAAAACAAAAGGCTTCTTATGTATACAGTACAATGAAATGCAGTGGTATTTACGGTGTGGTATCTATACACAGCAATGTCACTCAGACTTTTGACAGTAAAGTTGTTATTCACTGGCATATAACACCGTTCAAGCAAAATAGAAAGAAAATATATACGAGTTAAAAGAATTGAGTTTTTCTTCTTTGACCACTCTATCAGCTGCTTGCTTGCTGTAAACACCCACGTTTAAGCTTTATACTTGAAGTAAAATAGAAAACTCTGTACGTCTAATACAAGTTTTAAGGGGACTACAAATATCTGCCAGTGGCTGATGGAATTATATTTCAATACTCTTTTACTCTTTTACCTGTTTCACTTGACTGCGACCATGCTAGAGCACCGCCTTTAGTAGAGCAAATCGACCCCAGGACTTATTCTTTGTAAGCCTAGTACTTATTCTATCGGTCTCTTTTGCCGAACCGCTAAGTTACGGGGACGCCAACACACCAGCATCGGTTGTCAAGCGATGTTGGGGGGGACAAACACAGACACACAAACATATACATACACACACACACACACATATATATATATATACATATATACGATGAGCTTCTTTCAGTTTCCGTCTACCATATCCACTCACAAGGACTTAGTCAGCCCGTGGCTATAGTAGATGACACAAGCCCAAGGTGCCACACAGTGGGAATGAACCCAGAACCATGTAGTTGGTAAGCAAGCTCCTTACCACACAGCCATTCTTGCGCCTAAATGTT